>NC_135390.1:20456702-20669202 GCF_051989625.1 Stigmatopora argus | reverse complement strand
GAAATGAACTAAAAACAAATTAATTCGTTCCAACCCTCTGAAAAAACACCAAAAACAGGATATTGGATTGGATTTTTTTATTTCTTCTAATTCGCCATCTATTAACAAAGTAACACATAGCTAGTGGTTTATGATTACTAAAATGTGTTTAATAGAACTAAAATTAGACGGATTTCGCGGAGGGGAGAGAGAAAGGGTGCGAGCGGGGGAGACTTTTTGCACCGGTGAATCGTAATATAACATAAACAAATTTAAATGAACTTGGATTACGATGCAGACACACTCAAAAATTAGTTTAATCTAACCTTACACTAAACTTAATTCTAATTTTGTTTTACATTTTTACCCCGCCTCCAACCTGACTTTTAGTATCGATGGGCTGTTTGCTGTTGTATTCCCTTCAAAATATTCCGAATATGATGCACACAAATGTCCTCACAATAGGATAACGCAAGACCACTTGGCCAACGAGAAGTAGTCTTGAATTAACGATCGCTCCGCCAACGGGAGCTAACAGGCTAAGGGGGGGAAAAACACTGAAAAAATGCAACGCTCTGCCCAGTGCTCGCAGAGACATTACAAAGAGGGAGTTGTGAGCCAGTGCCCCTGATGTTCTTATGAGCAGCCATCGAGAAGTAATATATACTCCTCGTATTAGCGATCGCTCCGCCATTCGCGCTGAGTGACAGAAAAAAAACACTGAAAAAAATGCAAGGCTCCGCCCAGTGCTCGTGGATATCTGTTATACACAAAAGAGATGCGGCAAAAAAGATGCGCTACAATGATAAACAGCCTCTCATGTCTTGGCCACCTGGCTATCTCGTATCTCGAAATTTCTCTCGTATCTAGAGATAATTATTTGCTCGAAATTTTACTCGTATCTCGAAATTTGTCTCGTATCTAGAGATAATTATTTGCTCGAAATTTTACTCGTATCTCGAAATTTGTCTCGTATCTAGAGATAATTACTTGCTCGAAATTTTACTCGTATCTCGAAATTTTACTCGTATCTCAAAATTTTACTAGTATCTCGAAATTTTACTCGTATCTCGAAATTTGTCTCGTATCTAGAGATTATTATGTCCTATTTTCCTTGTATCTCGAAATGCTCGTATGTCAAGGCACCACTGTACATTTTTTTGTGAAAAACTGTATACAGAGGCTCAGTGCGTTTTAATTCGCTGAATCTTTTCTATTATGGGATTAAAAAATGTTGGATGTGGGATCTTTTTTTGGGTGTTTTTGGATCCACCGTGACCACGTCTTTGGAATACTGACATATCCAACCTGTCTGAAAGCTTCGCCCTCGTCCTCCTTGCCAGCGTTCTGGGCAAGCTTCTCCAAGGCGGCGGCCCTCTTGGACCTCTTTTGGACTTTGATAAGACAGGACAGCAGACAGACCAGAAGAAGGACGACCAACAGGCTCAGCATGGCGATGATAGCCACATAGATGAACTCCAACTTGTAGGCTGCCAAAGCACACCGACGGCAAATGACTCCACTGACCTCCATCGGATATATTTTCAGTCTTACGTTTGAGTTCCATGTGGACTTTGGTGACTGGATATCCCTTTATGTCAGTGACTTTAAACAAGCCTTCATCAGAGCGCTGGACCTTATCCAGAAAGACCACCGAACCGTCCGTGGAAAGACGACCCTCAAAGCCAAGCGTGGTTTGGGCCTAGCAATCAAAGGAAATGTTCAAAAATGTCATGATGTTTTTTTTTTTCGGTACCACGGATGATGGTCAAGAAAACGTGCTCACATCTGTGAATTCTCCGCGATCCATGAGTAGGCGCATTTGGTGGTCCCTGTCCGAGCTATAGTAAAGTTGCACCGAAGAGCTGTTGGCCATCAGGTTGATCTTCAGACGCTCGCCGTGAAGCAAGTTGACAAAGTATTGGTGTTCTGAGGAAGTAGATGCACTACGTCAGTCACTGAGTCATTCGCCGCTTTCAGAGATGCACTGAAATCGGTACACGGTCGATTGGTCGCCGGTCTTTTGGTCGCCGGTCTTTTGGTCGCCGATCTTTTGGTCGCCCGGAAGGTTATTGATAATTACCATTTAAATCGTTGCTCAAATTCCCTAAATACAAACTGTGAATGACTATTTAGTCATACTTAATGCCCTAGTAATTATTAGGCTAAAGAAAAGCTCCAAATTTCCCATACTTTTATTGTTTTTTGTTGGAGAACTTGTTAAGACCCTGATGGACATCGCTCAGTGAAACTGCTCATGGCCATTGTTGGCTTTTATTGATGCATAGACCGTGTTTTACCTTGTTTTGTCGCCGGTCTTTTGGTTGCCCGTTGTCGCGGTCCGGGCGACCAAAAGACCGGCGACCAAAAGACCGGCGACCAAAAGACGGCGACCAAAAGACGGGCGACCAATCAACCGCACACGGTGAAATCTGCCAATGTTATATAAACGTGGGAACAGAATTTGCCAGTACAATTCAATGCCATGTTACGCCAATAAAACCTTGTCACATTTCCAGAGAATTCGGCATAATTTCCTTTCCTTCTTTTAGTGCAACACAGAAATCCAAATTTCGACAGGCAGGCAGCAAGTAAAAAAAAAACATAGAAATGATCTATATTGGTGTCAGGGCCTTCAAGGCCTTCTCTGCTGGCCTAAGAAATATCTGAATCACAGACTGATGTTAATTATATTTTGTCCATGAATACTTATGTGTGATTGGTTAAATGCTTCAATATGAAAACACCCATCTGGAAACAGTGCAACCAGGGGGGAAAGCAATGAAAGGAAGCTAACAGACAATTTGGAATTATTTAATAAGTATTCACGGACAAAATATAATTAACATCAGTCTGTGATTCAGATATTTCTTAGGCCAGCAGAGAAGGCCTTGAAGGCCCTGACGGCACACCACTGCAATACACCTAATGGATTGTGGCCTGGACATCGACATCAACACAGCTTTACGAAGCATGGAAGGCAGCGTTGGAATAGTTACGCTAGCTACTAGCTAGCTACTATTTGCGAATGGATTGTGACCGCCTGGACGAACGTATAAAACTCAGCGTTTTCGATGACTCATTTGGACAATTGTTCAATTCGGACACAGAAAATGAGGACTTTGATGGATTTGTGGGTGATGATGACCCGAGTACATTGTAAAATGGCTAAATAAAGTACACCCAAACTCTGTTTTGCTTCCGTTGCCTGTTTAAAAACGTGTTTTTAGCGTGTGTCCGTATGTTTAAGCTGGTGTATGTTTTGCCATGCCTGGCTGCGTCTTTAATAACGATGCGTCCTTTGTGTGTGTCAAATATAGAAATAGCACTCGTTACTGACACTGCGCCTTTAAATGTGATGCGCCGTATAGTCGTGAAAATACGGTAGATCACGGTCATCAGGAGGTTTTCTCCTCAAAAAGTAGTAGATCTCGGAGCAAAAAAGTGTGAGTACGCCTGCTGTAAATTGCACTTAAACCTCTCACCTATAACTTGGAGACAAATTTTGATCCGAATGGCGCCCCGAGCATCCCTGACTGTGTAACTGCCATCGTCCGCCCCAGTGGCCGACTTGAGAACCACGTGGTTGTCGCTAACATCGATGCGACCGCGGTAGCCATCTCGAGCCAGTCCCGTGCTGGTCAGTAACACGATAGCCGGTCTAGGGGCGAAAAAGGCGTATACAATGTATTAGTGTCATTTTTTTCCAAATGGATTTATTCATGATATTCCAATTTATTGATTTTTAGAATGCGTGAGCATAGCTAATGCATATTTAGGGATACCTGAATGTCATGTTGGCCTCCACTGCGCTAGGCCTGTGCTCTAGCGTGATGGGTGGGTTCACGCCCAAAAGTAGAATTTTGTAATCTTCTCCATATTTCAACGTCTGCTCGTTATAACAATCTGAGGGCGGGAGAAACATAGCGCTTTGGGAGAGAAGAACATCATTTTAATGGCAGCCAAAGAGTTAAGCATGAAAGGTCACAAGAGATTTGTAAAAAAAAGACATTAAAATAAATATATCTAAAATTCCCAGAGCAAAAAAACACATTTAAATTGGTATTTTTTTCCTAATTTTTTCTTCAATGTTGTTAATTCGTTTGTTGATGTTTTGATTTTTTCATTTATTGTACTGTAGTTTTAAAAATAAATATGTTTTTATTTATTACTATTTCTAAAACTAGATTACTTTGCATAAATGAATCCTTCATTTAATCCCCTTATTTTATTTCAAATGATCTGCTTAACATTTTTATTTCCCGTTTAAAATATGTGCAGGCAACAACAATACTCGAACTGGATATCAAATGGGTGCCGCAAAATATTATCTCATTTGCGGCAAGTGGCTCCTGGGCCGCGGGTTTGAGAGCCCTGTCCCATGTAAACATAATTAAAATATTTACGAGGGGGAAAAAATCATTTTTCCATCATGGTAGCGTTAAAAGGACAGATGATACAAAGTACGATTGTGGTAGTGACTGAGCTATTTTATCACTAAGACACACAAATATTGCTCTGTACAGTGGTACGTTGACATACGAGCATTTCGAGATATGAGTAAAATTTCAAGCAAATAATTATCTCTAGATACCAGAAAAAATTCGAGATGCGAGAAAGCCAGGTGGCCAAGACATGAGGCTGTTTATCATTGTAGCACACTGTCTTTTTTGCCGCATCTCTTCCGTGTATAACAGATATCTACGAGCACTGGGCGGAGCGTTGCATTTTTGAGTTTTTTTCCGTCGCTCAGCGAATGGCGGAGCGATCGCTAATACGAGGAGTATAGTATAGTATTACTTCTCATTGGCTGCTCATAAGAACATCAGGGGCACTGGCTCGCAATTCCCTCTTTGTAATGTCCCTGGTCGCAACTACCTCTTTGTAATGTCTCTGCGAGCACTGGGCGGAGCGTTGCATGTTTTCAGTGTTTTTTCTTTTCCCCTTAGCCTGTTAGCTCCCATTGGCGGCGCGATCGCTAATTCAAGACTACTTCTCATTGGCAAGTGGTCGTGCGTTATCCTATTGTGAGAACATTTGTGTGCATCATTTTCAGAATATTTTGAAGGGAATACAAAAGCAAACAGCCCATCGATAGTAAAGTCAGGGTGGAGGCGGGGCAAAGAGAGCCAACCCGTCCGGAAGAATGGTATAAAAATGTAAAACAAAATTAGAATTAAGTTTAGTGTAAACTTAGATTAAACGTATGTTTGAGTGTGTCTGTATATATTAATCCAAGTTCATTTAAATTTGTTTATGTTATATTACAATTCACCAGTACAAAAAGTCTCCCCCGCTACGTCCTCTACGTCCTTCTCTCTACCCTCTGAGAAATCCAGCTAATTTTAGTTCTATTAAACACCTTTTATTAATATTAAACCACTAGTTATGTGTTACTTTGTTAATAGATGGCGAATTAGAACCAATAAAAATGTTTTTCCAATCCAATATCCTGTTTTTGGTGTTTTTTTTCCAAGGGTTACAACAAATTAATTTGTTTTTACTTCATTTCAATGGAAAACGTTCGTTCAAGTTACGAGAATATCGACATACGAGCTAAATCCCGGCACGAATTAAGCTCGTATCTCAAGGTACCACTGTATTGCTTTAAATAAGCAACAGGAGAAGCATTGGCATTCGTAAGAAAGCGTCTGAGTGGTATTAAAAAATAAAGAAGAACAGATTGTAAAGAAAAGAGTGAGCAGTGATCCAGAAATATGGGCACGGGACTCGGTGGGGATAAAATGGGCTACGCAGCAGGGGGGAAGAAAGAAAGGAAGGAAGGAAGGAGGAAGGAGGAAGGAGGAGTGGGCCGTTGCTTAAAGAGCTGCATAATTACAGGCTGTCGGCGTCATTCGGAAGAACAGCAAAACATACACACTTGGTCATCATCTGGCAACGCGTGACACACTCCATATGGCGCATATTAGCGCTCTGCGCTAGCTTTTGAGCCACGCTTGCTTTCACAAACATCTGCGTCGATGCGCTCAGAGCTGATTCATGAATTGGTAGTGTCGTGTGAGCATTTTTGGGGGGAATTGCCACTTTTATTGGGGTTAGACAGATTTGACAGGTCATAAACCATTTTTGTTAGGTTCAAATGACCTTATTGTATTCATTTTTGACAATAACAAAAGCACAAACAGATTTAGGCAACATTTCAACTGTTTATTTTGGTGTAGTGTATATTTATTTATGACTTTTTCAGTCCAGCTAATGAAAAAAATGATTTTAGCAGTTGTTATTTTTAGAGTATTTCCTTAATTATGATGTTTCTACATGTCAACGAATAACAGAAATATTTTAGCTAAAATTCCATTTTTGTTTTTGGTTTTATATATTAAAAAAAATGTATCAGTTCACCAGCTTCATAATAAAATCTTCCCATAAAACAACACTAAAAACACTTATATTTTAAATTTTTGTGTCTTTTGTGTATATAAATTACGTTAAATTTGTCCATTAAAAACATGGTGATCATTTCTTAGCTTTTCCACATATTAAAATAAATAAATAAAAGATTATTAATGCTTTCTGTACCTCGAACGTAGAGCTTCATGCGTCGGACATCTTCCGGGTCATTGGGATTTTTCACGGTGTACACGCCCTCATCTCCTTCGGCCAATGACTCGACAACCAGGTGACTGAGCTGGCGGTTCATCTTGGCCCGGTTGTTAACTACGAGGCCGCCTCGCATCAGGACCACTTCGGAAGAGCGCGAGGTGGCCTGAAACGTCACCTCCAGTCCAGATACGTGCAACAGGATGTGGAAATCCTCCCCCAGGAAAAGTGTCATGGATTGCTCATTGACTATGTAAGGCAAGAAGAACTTTATGTTACTGGACGGTATGGAAGGAAGAAGCTACTAGCATTTAAAGCATACTCACCCTTGCCGGACACTGTCAAAACTGCAAATCGAAGGAAAATAAATTCAATTAGTGCACGATAAAAGTTTCACATCATCTCCATTTAACTCATTTTAGATCACAGGTGTCAAAGTGGCGGCCCGGGGGCCAAATCTGGCCCGCCGCATCATTTAGTGTGGCCCGGGGAAGTCAATCATGAGTGCCGACTTTCTGTTTTAGGATCAAATTCAAATGAAGAGTATAGATGTATATTAAATTTCTTGATTTTCCCCCTTTTAAATCAATAATTGTTATTTTTTAATCCATTTTTTACTGTGTTTTTAGTTCAAAAATCATTTTTTAAAATCTAAAAATATATTTTAAAAAAAGCTAAAATAAACATTGTTTTAGATCTATAAAAAACTGAATATTCAGGGCTATTAATCCATTTTTTAAATCATTTTTTTCTCTGTTTTTTGTTCAAAAATCATTTTGTAAAATCTAAAAATATATTTTAAAAAAGCTAAAATAAACATTGTTTTAGATCTATAAAAAACTGAATATTCAGAGATTTTAATCCGGTTCTTTTAATCCATTTATAAAAAAAATATCTAAATATTATATCTAAAATGGCCCGGCCCGCATGAAATCAAGTTGACGTTAATGTGGCCCGCGAACCAACCTTTGACACCCTTGTTCTAGATGAAAAGAAGAATATACATTGTAAGGCATTCAAAAAAATGGCACTGCCTAGTCAAAAGAGAGTTTTATTGGAGGTCTTAAAAGGGTTCAGTATGGTCATAAACTTTTGCCTCTGATATTTTCGTCTGATTTCTTACCTGTAGCAAGAAGAACAGCGAGCGTGGTCACCATTTTTGTCCTCATTGTGGCACTTTTTAATACCTGAAGAAGCTGAATAAGAGAAGATGACATAAGATAGAAATCTGTGCACATTTGACAAGGTTTACAGTCACTTTTGTGAAAAGCTGTTAAACTGCAGTGTATTTTTTAAAACACCATTGTGTATGTGTGTATATATATATATATATATATATATATATATATACATATACATATACATATACATATACATATACATATACATATACATATACATATACATATACACATACATATATATATATATAAATATATAAATATCTATGTATATACGTATATATATACACACACATATATATTTTATATATATATATATATAATATATATATATATACATATATATATACATATATATATACATATATATATATATATATATATATATATATATATATATATATATATAGGCACACTCACAAAATATCTAAATATAGCCATACGGCTAAATTATGGACTAAGATCACTACTGTGTATGTTGCGGGTTGTACATTTACTCGTGAGATAACGAATATACTCATAAATGAACTATGAACTGCTTTCTTTAGCACTGCATCTTCCAGAGAGTAGTGGTTGGCAATATTCTCTCTCCCCTCTCCAGACGCTAGATAAAGGTCACCAAAGCGTGAGGCGCTGCTCTCAGTAGGATGCTAGACAGCGCAATAGGAGATGGACAAGCTTTCTCATGCTTATTCATGGCAAAAAAAATGAAGTCAAAGAGCCAGCAAGCTGCATTGTAAGTGAGTTACCGTGGTGGCCAATAAAGGGGGAAAACATCTATCCATCAACAGGATGCGCCAACTCCCTATTGATTGGTCTTTTTCTTTTTTTTAGGGTTAAATTTGATTCCACATGGAATAACTCTTAATGAAAGCCTGGCAGGAGACACCCGATTAATGACGACTCGGAGGGCTATTACGGCAGTGGCGGTCCGTGCATTTTCTAGTAGCGCCTTCAGCGAATCAATCCAACCCTCAAAAACTATTTTATGGCTATAAAACCACTACTGCAGCTACAGGTGCGACACATAAACAATCATCAATAATAACCTCAATTGAAAGATTATTTAGGAATATAGCCCTATTTTACTCACCAAAAATCCTTTTTAACTGTACACAATTTCCATCCTCCTTTCCTCCTTCTTTTCTATCGCCATCGAAGCTTATGCTAATGTTGAGCCTGTCCTGTCGTATTTCTGGCATACGTTTTTATTCGATTTAGTGCTGAAAATGTTTGTTCCCGGTTGTGACAGGCTTGCTTGCTTTGGAGGTGTCCGACCTTTCTTAATGATGTCCAGCTTTTTTTTCTTGAAAAGTCCGACTTGAAAATGGCTTTAACAGTAAATCTGCAATCAAATCCATTTCTTCTCCTCCTCCAGCCATTGCGGGTTGACAAAACCGCTATTAAATCAATACAACAATAAATTTGCTTGTGCAGCTAACGCCAGATACAGTTTGATAGCTCTGGCTAGTCCACTCTATCACTAGCCAATCATAGTTGGTGAAAGCGATGACGTATCCCTATGCCTGCGAGAAGGCATTGTGGTGTTGACAACTCGAAATCTGATTGGTTAAAGCAACAGTCTTATCAACGCTTGTTTAATGCAGCAGAGCCTGCAGAACTGATTGTGAAGGCCTTGAGGCAGATTTCTGACCCTGGCAACAAATAATGGCTGAAATGTGATTGGTTAAATGCTTCAATATGAAAACACACATCTGGAAGCAGTGCAACCAGGGGGAAAGCAATGATAGGAAGCTAACAGACAATTTGGAATTATTTAATAAGTATTCATGGACAAATATAATATATGATTCAGATATTTCTTAGGCCAGCAGAGAAGGCCTTGAAGGCCCTGACGGCCCGCCACTGTAATTACGGTGATGCGAAGCGCTTTCCTCTGCAGTGCTGACGCACAAAGGCAGAAACGTTCTGTCTGTGTGTCTATTTGTGGTATTTAGCTGCACTTTCCCTCCGCCAAAGAAGCCCAGGAGGAAACTGCAAGTGTTCTCAGTTGCCATCGTTGTGATGTCGCCAGGACAACCAGGCTTACTTGCCCGAGAAAACTTGATCCACCTCTTAAAACCATCATTACAACATTGCATTGATGTATTTTTAATACTACGCAAACACGATATCTACAGTAGCTCTCGTGATTGTGTCAAAGAACGAGCTCATTTACTCCATTCTTTGCCTTTGATGATGACAAACATTTTTTTAACCAATAGGATAGGACGACGGGTCAAATTTGGATGGGAATTTGAAGTAAAATTTACAATGGGGATCAATTTGAAGACAAGCCAAGTCTGATTTGAATGCTGATTAAAACAAAAACCTAAATTCTGACTTCAAAATGATAGCTTAAATACTTAAACACAGTTGTATTTTGTATTTTTTCCAATCCAATATCCTGTTTTTGGTGTTTTTTCAGAGGGTTGGCACGAATTAATTTGTTTTTAGTTCATTTCAATGAGAAACGTTCGTTCGAGTTATGAGAATATCAACATACGAGCTCAGTCCTGGAACAAATTAAGCTCGTATCTCGAGGTACCACTGTATGTTCTCCCCGGCTTGTGTGGGTTTTCTTAACACTATCTAAGCCAAAATGTACTTCTGTCCATTTCCAAAGGGTTCCCATTTCAACATTTAGCCTGCTTAACAAGGCCTCAGATGGCCCACTTTTGCCATCCTGCCACAACCAAGCCCCTCTTGTGTCATCATCGACTGTGCTGTGCGTTGACACCTCAGTGATCACAAAACATGCAAAGCGCACAAAAGCGTCCACTGACGCGCTGCGCCGTCCTCTGGACCATAAAGCTGCAACAAACCATCTGCCATCTTTGCCTTTCCCTTTTATACGTGCACTCCCTTGCCCTCAGTCCTTCCACTGCACTTTTCCCTCCTCTTCTGGTTCACCTGTCCTACATTAGTCGGTGTATCTATGTCTTACATAACATCCACCACCACGTCTTCGCGATGGAATCAAAGCAGTGGTCTGTGCTCCTTCACACTCGACGAGGTCAGCCGGGTCTTTGTGGCTCTTAAAAGAGGCGGAAATGCCTTTTGGTGACTGCAGATGAGTGTAACGACACAAAGCTAGTCAGTGTCCACAGCCCTCATTTTCCACTTTTCACCTTTTACAAAAGGTAAACGTTGTTGAATGAGTTTTATAAGTGTTTTTTTTATAACATGGAACGGCACATTTATAAGTCATGGGGCATAGAAATAGAAATGGGGGTGAGGGTGCGTGTCCTCAGTGTAATCTGCACAAAGGATGGGTTTACTAATCAATAAATTGATTAGGTCATCATTAAGAATCTTTTCTTTTGGGTGAAATTGATTGATTATCCATGCCTGAAGAGTTTGAGGAGTGGTTATAATTATTCGCCAGGCACTACAGTGAAATACTACAGTACCGTATTTTCACGACTATATGGCGCATCGCATTTAAAGGCGCAGTGTCAGTAATAAGTGCTATTTCTGTAATTGACACACACAAGACGCACCACATTTAAAGGCGCAGCCAAGCATGGCAAAACATACACCAGCTTAAACATACGGACACACGCTAAAAAGACGTTTTTAAAAAGGCAACGGAAGCAAAACTGAGTTGGGTTGTACTTTATTTAGCCATTTTACAATGTACTCACGTCATCATCACCCACAAATCCATCAAAGTCCTCATTTTCTGTGTCCGAATTGAACACTTGTCCAAATGAGTCATCGAAAATGCTGCGTTTTATACGTTCGTCCAGGCGGCCACAATCCATTCGCAAATAGTAGCTAGCTAGTAGCTAGCCCGACGCTGCCTGCCACCATTCGTAAAGCTGTGTTGATGTCCATGTCCAGGCCAAATCCATTCACAAATAGTAGCTAGCTAGTAGCTAGCGGCAGGAGTTCTTTTGTAAATCCGGTCGGAATTAGTGTATTGACAACAGAACTATATATCCCAGCAGTCACTGCGCAGTACTTTTTCTACGGGGAAAATAGTAGAGTCGGGGGCTGCTTGCCGTAGTTGTGAGAGCTGTAGAGGATGGTGTACCCTATCGACTGATTTATTTTATTTTATCGTGATAACAATTTTAGTATTGGTCCATATATAAGGCGCACTGGATTATAAGGCGCCCTGTCTATTTTGGAGGAAATTTAAGACTTTTAAGTGCGCCTTATAGCCGTGAAAATACAGTAAATGACTTTAAAATGACCAGAACAAATACTCATTATCTGTCTCATGATTTACATCATTTGGTATGATTTTTACACGCTATTCCATTAAGTTTCCTAAAATTCGCTTAGTTTTCTTCGACATTTCATCCGACTGAATAAATATATCTTTCAATGCTCATCCTTAGGGTCTCCGCAGTTGTGTATCAAAGTGAACCAAAGAAGCGGAGGACAAAAGCTTCATTCGTGGCGAGCTGGCGGACTCGGAAAGTGATGAACTAAAGGATGAGACGGGCTCCTTGCACCTGTCACATTCTCTCAAATCAGAGATGAGGATGAGGATGATGAAGGCACTTGGGTTAACACATTGCGTTGTTGACCAAGTGTGTGAAAGTGACAAACATGTTATCTGGGCCAATGCAAATTGTCTTCATACATGACTGTCAAAGTGTTCTACAACTAAGGCTCATGGAACGTGGGCTCCCTCTAGGGGTACGTGAAAGGATCTTCGTAGACCGAATAGCTTTAGAATACGACTTTTGGATCGTTATCTTTTTTTTAAATAAAATATCTCATTAAATGGTTGTAACCTCAGTCTCAGTCTGCAGAAGATCCCCACCTTGTGGACTTCCTATGTGTGGCTCCAGTTTTTTTACCTAGGTCTACAATGTCGTGTGTGTCTTGCGTCTGTCTTGCTACTGCAACCAAGAAATTTCGTGGAGGGTAGAGCGAGAGGGACATAGAGGTGTTTTGCACCGGTGAATCGTAATATTACATAAACAAATTTAAATGAACTTGGATTACGATGCAGACACACTCAAAAATACGTTTAATCTAACCTTACACTAAATTTAATTCAAATTTTGTTTTACATTTTTATACAATTCTCCCGGACGGGTTGCTCTGTTTGCCCCGCCTCCAACCTGACTTTTAGTATGAATGGGCTGTTTGCTGTTGTATTCCCTTCAAAATATTCCGAAAATGATGCACACAAATGTCCTCACAATAGGATAACGCACAACCACTTGCCAACGAGAAGTAGTCTTGTAGTATTAGAGATCGCTCCGCCAACGGGAGCTAACAGGCTAAGGGGTAAAAAAAAAAAAAAAAAAAAAAAAAAAAAAACTGAAAAAAATGCAATGCTCCGCCCAGTGCTCGTAGATATCTGTTATACACGAAAGAGATGTGGCATGTCATGGCCACCTGGCTTTCTCGTATCTCGAAATTTTTCGCATATCTAGAGATAATTATTTGCTGGAAATTTTACTCGTATCTCGAAATGCTCGTATGTCGGGGTGCTCGTATGTTGAGGTACCACTGTAGTTGAAAACTGTGTATTCTATTCTGTGTTTCCACAGCCATGCAAGATGAGTAGCTTCCTCTGGGCTAATGGATGCTGGTAAGCCATTTAGCTTTCCTTTAAGGAGAATACGTATGATGAACATTACTCGCAATGTATTTAGCCTCGGAACACTCGGGTGAGAACATGTTTCGGTACGCCTGCATCGTAAAATTTTCCTTTGTAGAGGTATTAATGAAATGGTGTTTTTCCGAAGGACGGCCGGTGGCAGAGATGAATCAAGTTGTCAGTGGGGACGTGAGATGATCACAAAATGAAGATGGCTATTTTGATTGGACACTGGCAATTCGGTTGATTCATTGTTTTGGCTGCTTGGTTGTAGTTGGCAGTGGTTTGGACGTACGTTGCAGCAGACTCAAAGTTGGTTCTAGCATTTGTAGGCTACCTTAGAATAGCTTGCCTAAGTGTTATTATATATTAGTGCATTTTGGAAATATTAAAAATACATATGGACATTTTGAGGCGGACTGTTTTTTTTAAACAGAGCTTTTCATTTATACAATTGAATTTTTTAAAAATGGCAAATAAGCTTGGGGAAAAAAATTCAATGTGGTTTAATAGGCGGAAATAGATATATTTATCATACTTAGGCAAACGGCTAAAATAATAATAATGATATAGCTACATATGCGATATTATATCAGAGTATTGGGAATATTGTTTTAAAATTTAAAAATACTTGACAGGAAAGCAAATCTTATTTGATTTTATGATTTTTAAAAAGAATAAAACTAATTGAAAATATAGATTAACAAGCTGTGTCAAAGTGGCGGCCCGGGGGCCAAATCTGGCCCGTCACATCATTTTGTGTGGCCCGGGAAAGTAAATCATGAGTGCCGACTTTCTGTTTTAGGATCAAATTAAAATGAAGAGTATGGATGTATATTAAATTTCCTGATTTTCCCCCTTTTAAATCAATCATTGTCATTTTTTAATCAATTTTTCTGTGTTTTTAGTTCAAAAATCATTTTGTAAAATCTAAAAATATATGAAAAAAGCTAAAATAAACATTGTTTTAGATCTATTAAAAAACTGAATATTCAGGGATTTTAATCCAGTTCTTTTAACCAATTTATTTTAAAAAAATCTAAATATTATATCTAAAATGGTCCGGCCCACGTGAAATTAAGTTGACGTTAAAGCGGCCCGCAAACCAACCCGAGTCCGACACCCTTGAGCTAAAGCATTTATAATAACAAAAATAAACAAATCCTTCTTACAAGCTTTGGTGCAATCAAAACACATCTATTTGATTCGAATTGTAAAAATGTACTGACCAACCATTTATTAAGCTTTTTGTACTAGAAAAAGAACTAGCCTTTAAGAATCAATCCAATTATAAATGCAACAAAACCCTAATTACACTTGCACCATCAATATGAAAATCTCCAGAGCTTCCTCAAAAAATATATTCTTTAAATTAACTCCCCAGCAAAAAGTGTACCTGATCAAATGACCCCGATTATCATAAAAACCATCCATCAAATTTCAAAACTCATCCATTAAATTTCAAAACTCATCCCAATTTCCCCAAAGACAGACTCATCTGCAACCATGAGTAATCACTTTGCCCAATTCCAAAAAGGTATAACCATCAAATCCTGTCTATAATTCCTCCACATTATCATTCATAATCCAACAATTCCTTCCCTGTGACACAGCTCTAAAGTCCGAATCCTTCCCCGCAGGGCCCGGGACATCACACGCACACGCACACGCACACGCACACGCACCCACACGCACGCACGAGGCGTGAAAAAGCTGCAGAATTTAACCCGTCGCGCACCGGCCACGTTTGGGAGAACTCGGCCGAATGCGAGCACCGATACTCGGCCAAGCGAGAGGAGTGAGTGCACCGACCTGCGGGTTGACGATGCGGCCGCCGAGGATGGAACAAGTGTCGGTTCGTTCGTCCCTCCGTCCGTCCGTCCGTCCGTCCGTCGGTGGTGCAGATGTGCGTGAATGTTGCCTGCGTGGGGTCTCTCCTCTCGCTCTCTCACTCACTCCCTCCTCCGGAGATGTTGCTGCCGCAGATGCACTCGGCGACTCGGGCTCCACGTTTGGAAGATGTTCAAAAATGTGTCGGACGGCCACTCGGAAGCACTCGGCTCCTTTCGGAAAAGATCGGAGACAAATCGTTCCTTCGTTGGTTCGAGCCCCGAGCACAGCCTATGTTTGGGAAAGAGTCAGAAAAACGAGTTAAGGGGGATATTCGGGTAGAAAAATAATTTAAAAATTATAATTTGAAAGGAACAGCAGAATTGTGTCAATTTCTGTAGAAAAAAAATGATGCAACAGAAGTCTTAAACTTGCGAGGCGACTCGGGCACCACGTTTGGAAGATGTTCAAAAATGTGTCGGACGGCCACTCGGAAGCACTCGGCTCCTTTCGGAAAAGATCGGAGACACATCGTTCCTTCACTGGTTCGAGCCCCGAGCACAGCCTATGTTTGGGAAAGAGTCAGAAAACGAGTTAAGGGGGATATTCGGGTAGAAAAACAATTGAAAAATTATAATTTGAAAGCCACAACCGAATTGTGTCAATTTCTGTGGAAGAATTGATGCAACAGAAGTCTTAAACTTGCAATATGGGGCCAATTGAGGAAAATGGAAAAATAATTTGGAATTGTGGTATTATAGCAGTGGCGGTCCGTGCATTTTCTCATAGCGCCTTTAACGAATCAATCCAACCCTCAAAAACTATTTTATGGCTATAAAACCTCTACTGCAGCTACAGCTGCGACACATAAAAAAAAATCAATACATCAATGGACAAAAATGGGTTAAAATCCACTTCCTAGCAGCATTTAATGATTAAATACAAATACTGGAGCTTTTCAGACATGATGAACGTCAATGGCGTACCGGCAAACATTGGACTAAAATGGGGTAAAATCCACTTCCTAACAGCATTTATTGATTAAATACAAACACTGGAGCTTTTCAGATATCAGAACCGGGTCCGGAGGATGACTTTCCCCTGGAATTTCATACAATTGAAATATTATTTAGGAATATAGCCATATTTTACTCACCAAAAATCCTTTTTAACTGTAGTACACAATATCGATCCTCCTTTCTTCTTTCTTCCTTCTTTTCTATCGCCATCGAAGCTAATGCTGAAAGTCGAGCCTGTCCTGTCGTATTTCTGGCATAGTCCGTCTTGAAAATGGCTTTAAATCAACACAACAATATATTTGCTTGTGCAGCTCGCTCCAAATACAGTTTGGTAGCTTTGGCTAGTCCACTCTTTGACTAGTCAATCATAGTTGGTGAAAGCGATGACGTATCCCTACACCTGCGAGAAGGCATTGTGGTGTTGTCAACTTGAAATCTGGTTGGTTAAAGCAACAGTCTTATCGATGCTTGTTTAATGCAGCAGAGCCTGCAGAACTGATTGTGAAGGCCTTGAGGCAGATTTCTGACCCTGGCAACAAATAAAGGCTGAAACGTGATTGGTTAAATGCTTCAATATGAAAACACACATCTGGAAGCAGTGCAATCAAGTGATCTTGAGCACAAACACACAAACAAATAAGCAACCCAATTCATGAATTGTTGACAATTCTTTATTATCTTCAATAAAAACATAAACACAGACATACTGGTAAAGATTTTTTTTAAAAGATGAAATATCCCCTTCCATATATGCGTAAATATGTCTTGACAAGATATTGAGCTATCCTGTAATAACTAAATGACTTTTCTAAAACTAGTTGATGAAAGTAATTTATGAAAATTAATAAAATTGGGACATTTAACCCCATTCTTCCCTCTATCAGGAATTGTACTAAAAATTGGAAATGATGTACTAAAAATTGGAAAAATAAAAACATTTTATTCATAATAAAAACAAAAAAATATAAACAAAGTAAAGTAATTATAAAAATGACATCCAACAATTTTTTAAACATTTTTAAAGTAAAAAAACGGTTCTGACTGAAATTAACTTAAGTACAAAAGTAAAAATATTTTTTTCCTTTCAAAAATACACCAGGTTACATTTCATTATTTCTTTTTATTCTCTATTGATGGTCTACCAACTAATCCAGTACCGACCGGTTTGCCTCATAATAAAACAAGACAACATAACTTTTTTTCCGAATTAAACTCGTTAATTCGCAAAACAAAATCAATTGCGACTGCACTCGCTTCTAATATCGTAACAGTCTTGCGACAATAACAAAGGCGCACCACCATATTCCAAATGAAAACTTCAATTAAAACATGATCCATAATACCTTTTAATAAATAAATGTAGCCATACAGTATATTTTCTCTCCACAGAGAAAAAAACAGTCATTCATGCAAAACGGTCATTCTATTGCGGACAAACATCACAAAAAAATGAAAGGCAGTATTGTTAAATCCTTTCTTCGATGCGATTTTTTTTATTACCCCATATTTTCCCGTTTTGTTCCACATCCAAAATCATCCCTGAGCTAAAAAATGTCTTTGTTGACATCTTAGTTGTTCACCCATTATTCTGTGTCATAATAACTCAAATATATTCACTATTTCTGCCATGATTGTTCCTTAAAACCAGAAATAACTGCTAAAGTGAAGAAAAAAAAACGATACCAGATAGACAGACACTGACTTCTATGTTTGAATTCCTCAAGTATATTCACTATTTCCGCCATGATTCTTTCCTAAAACCAGAAATAACTGCAAAAGTGAAAAAAACCAATACCAGATAGACAGATACTGACTTCTGTGTTTGAATTCCTCAAATATATTCACTATTTCCGCCATGTTTCTTTCCTAAAACCAGAAATAACTGCAAAAGTGAAGAAAAAAAACAATACCAGATAGACAAACACTGACTTCTGTGTTTGAATTCCTCAAATATATTCACTATTTCCGCCATGTTTCTTTCCTAAAACCAGAAATAACTGCAAAAGTGAAGAAAAAAAACGATACCAGATAGACAGACACTGACTTCTGTGTTTGAATTCCTCAAATATATTCACCATTTCCACCATGATTCTGTCCTAAAACCAGAAATAACTGCAAAAGTGAAAAAAAAAACGATACCAGATAGACAGACACTGACTTCTATGTTTGAATTCCTCAAACATATTCACTATTTCCACCATGATTCTCTCCTAAAACCAGAAATAACTGCAAAAGTGAAGAAAAAAAACGATACCAGATAGACAGACACTGACTTCTATGTTTGAATTCCTCAAACATATTCACTATTTCCACCATGATTCTCTCCTAAAACCAGAAATAACTGCAAAAGTGAAGAAAAAAAACAATACCAGATTGACAGACACTGACTTCTGTGTTTGAATTCCTCAAATATATTCACCATTTCCGGCATGATTCTTTCCTAAAACCAGAAATAACTGCAAAAGTGAAAAAAACCCGATACCAGATAGACAGACACTGACTTCTGTGTTTGAATTCCTCAAATATATTCACTATTTCCACCATGATTCTTTCCTAAAACCAGAAATAACTGCAAAAGTGAAGAAAAAAAACATACCAGATAGACAAACACTGACTATTTTCTCCCAAATTTGTGGCATTCTAGATGGAGAATAAGTACAAGAGTACATTTGGTGACACAATCATTAGCATCCGGGCAGATAAAGCATATAAGATATTGATGACAACTGAATACGGACTCTTAAAACGAATATCTTCTCCGGGGAGGAACTAATAGGAGAGGATGAGGGCTTAATGGAACGTTTGACGGTGGTTAATGGAGACGAGAGGACACTCTGCTATGTACATTATCATCCCAGTGTATAAAAAAGGAAAGGCACACGAGCTCTTGTGGTGTTACAAACCCATCGGATCTTTTTATCGATTTGTAGAAGCATTTTTTTTTTCTTTTTAAACGTTTTGCCACACAAATATTTCCCTTCTTTTGCAACGACGCATTTAAGCATCACTAATTTCTCCCTAGCTTGTTCAATGGGAGGTGACAGGGGATAATGAAGGGGTCATTATTCCCATCCGGAACACTTTAAATAAGGCTTGTTTAAAAGGTACTTACTCTAAGCACACGGCAAAGGCGGGCGATTGTGGGTTGCGCTCTTTTTTTTTTTTTCATGTTATCCGATGACAGCCACAAGCAGGAGGCGGGGGATAACAATGACCTGTCAATCGAAGTCATTCGCCCCTTTCAGACGGCCTGGGAAAAACTGGGGTGTTAATGTAAAGGATAAAAAAAAGCAGATGAAATGAAAAGTATGATTAGAATTTTACATTTGTCGGTTTTAAAGGGACAGATAACTTGTGTGTATCATAGTCCACTTTGTGCCGCAGGACTCCAGAGAGGATGAATTCGGCCGTGACGATTGGGAGTGAAGCCGAAACGGCCCTGCGGCATAGCGGCCAGTCTTCCGGACAGGAAACGACCAAGGTGTAAGGCTGAGGAGGAAAGTAGACTTCAAATTTATGGGGGGAATCAGTGTACAGTGGTACCTCGATGTACGAGCACCCCAACATACGAGCATTTCGAGATACGAGTAAAATTTTAAGCAAATAATTATCTCTAGATACGAGACAAATTTCAAGATACGAGAAAGCCAGGTGGCCAAGACATGACAGGCTGTTTATCAATGTATTTTTTACCACATCTCTTTCGTGTATAACAGATATCAACGAGCACTGGGCGGAGCGTTGCATTTTTTTCCAGTGTTTTTTTTCCGTCACTCAGCGCAAATGCCGGAGCGATCGCTAATACGAGTAGTGTATATTACTTCTCGTTGGCTGCTCATAAGAACATCAGGGGCACTGGCTCGCAACTCCCTCTTTGTAATGTCTCTGGTCGCAACTACCTCTTTGTAATGTCTCTGCGAGCACTGGGCGGAGCGCTGCATTTTTTTTCAGTGTCCCCCTTAGCCTGTTAGCTCCCGTTGGCGGAGCGATCGCTCATTCAAGACTACTTCTCGTTGGCAAGTGGTCGTGCGTTATCCTACTGTGAGGTCATTTGTGTGCATCATTTTGGGAATATTTTGAAGGCAATACAACAGCAAACCCATTGATACTAAAAGTCAGGTTGGAGGCGGGGCAGACAGAGCCAACCCGGCCAGAAGAATGGTATAAAAATGTAAAACAAAATTAGAATTCAGTTTAGTGTAGTTAGATTAAATTTATTTTTGAATGTGTCTGCATCGTATTCCAAGTTCATTTAAATTTGTTTGTTATGTTACGAGCGCATTGCCGTGCAAAAAGCCCCCTCCCTCTAATTTTAGTTCTATTAAACACATTTTAGTAATATTAAACCACTAGTTATGTGTTACTTTGTTAATAGATGGCGATTAGAAGAAATAAAACATTTTTTTCCAATCCAATATCCTGTTTTTGGTGTTTTTTCAGAGGGTTGGAACGAATGAATTTGTTTTTTAGTTCATTTCAATGGGAAACGTTTGTTTGAGTTACGAGAATATCGACATACGAGCTCAGTCCCGGAACGAATTAAGCTCGTATCTCGAGGTACCACTGTACCATAAAGGTGGAGGAGTTTGTACCTTGTTTGTAGAAGGCATTTTGGGGGTGAATGTTGCTCCACAGCAGGAAATGATGTCTTTCATGTGGACAGGCTCGGGCTTCACTGATTTGGTAATGTGGATCTTGTAGCCCTGGAAGAGAGAATGCAATGTGAGATCAAATCATTCTAACATTCCTGCGCATAAAAGATCGATAAATTGTCGTTGTAAGTGCTTCTTTAGTCTTTGCTGCTTTTTTTTTTCATTTCAAGATTAGACAATCGTTTAGATGACTCAGCAGTGGAAGTGCATGGGCTCTGTTTACATCCTGCCTTAGCATGGCCTAATGTCTCAGCAGTAGCTAAACAGCCTGTGTCATCATAAATGCGCGTTAAATAAAGGTATAATTACATTTCATATTGGCCGAGTCAAAAAACCCTGAAACTGAAAGCAATATATGAATATTTACTGACGCCCTTAATTATAAGCTGTACACACCAAAATTTAAAAGGAAACTAAATTTGTAAAATTCCTTTCAAATTGGGATTTTTAAAATATAGTATATTAAAAAAAAGTATATATATATATATATATATATATATATATATATATATATATATATATATATATATATATATATATAACATAAGAGAAGCTGAAGAATGGCTGAATGTTAAGACCAACCGTATGCATACATGTACATCTATGTGTATGTATGTTTATCAGTAGTGTGCCGTCAGGGCCTTCAGGCCTTCTCTGCTGGCCTAAGAAATATGTGAATCACAGACTGATGTTAATTATATTTTGTCCATGAATACTTATGAAATAATTCCAAATTGTCTGTTAGCTTCCTTCCATTGCTTTCCCCCTGGTTGCACTGCTTCCAGATGTGTGTTTTCATATTGAAGCATTTAACCAATCACATGTCAGCCATTATTTGTTGCCAGGGTCAGAAATCTGCCTCAAGGCCTTCACAATCAGTTCTGCAGGCTCTGCTGCATTAAACAAGCGTCGATAAGACTGTTGCTTTAACCAATCAGATTTCAAGTTGGCAACACCACAATGCCTTGTCACAGGCGTAGGGATACGTCATCGCTTTCACCAACTATGATTGGTTAGTGATAGAGTGGACTAGTCAGAGCTACCAAACTGTATCTGGAGCGAGCTGCACAAGCAAATATATTGTTGTGTTGATTTAAAGCCAATTTCAAGATGGACTTTTCAAGAAAAAAAAGCTGGACATCATTAAGAAAGGTCGGACAACTCCAAAGCAAGCAAGCCTGTCACAACCGGGAAGGAACATTTTCAGCACTAAATCGAATAAAAACGTATGCCAGAAATACGACAGGACAGGCTCGACTTTCAGCATTAGCTTCGATGGCGATAGAAAAGAAGGAGGAAAGAAGGATGGATATTGTGTACAGTTAAAAAGGATTTTTGGTGAGTAAAATATGGCTATATTCCTACATAATATTTCAATTGTATGAGGTTATTATTGATGATTTTTTTAGGTGTCGCAGCTGTAGCTGCAGTAGAGGTTTTATAGCCATAAAATATTTTTTGAGGGTTGACTAAATTCCAATAGCTGAAGGCGTCACTAGGAAATTCACGGACCGCCACTAATATTTATATACATGTATGTATATATATTTCAGCAACATGATAATTTATTTATTTATATATTTATTTATGTGTATTTAATTATTTATTTATGTATTTATTTATTTGGTTATTTATGTATTACCTATCTATTTATGTCTAAAATGTATTTTCCTGCAGCTGCATTTTCACCCTCTTGCTACTGTGACAATGAAATTTCCCGAATACGGGATGAATAAAGTTATTCAATCCAATCAAATGTACAAACATGCTGCCAGTTGGATTAATGTTAGTTGATCTGAAAGCTAAAGTATTTTAGAGGTGTTAAGAGAATACCGGGCAACCCTGATGGAATTCCAAAAAACGCTACCGCTAGCTGTAATGTGGCTCAGTCATTAATGATATTAACCTGGCTGCCACGGGGGATGGGAGAAGAACAGAAACCCTCTCTGTAATAAATGCAATGAATAAGTTTAAGCACCTTTAAGAGAGGCTCTCTGCTGGCTAGCCTCAGAGTTTCCTGAAGACAGAAATTGAACTTCAGCTCCTGCTCTGGATCGTTCAACATGAAGGCTTCGGGAGGCAGGAATGTCCCAGCTTGAGCACTCTGTGGGGGAAGAAGGATCCACAATTGATCCAGGCACATGCAAAAATGTTCTAAAGTCGCTGAGCATTTGCCGGCTAACCTTGTGCAGCCATTGTGTGTTGACAATTGGGATTCCTTTGGCCACGGCGCACAAGAACTTGACAGTCCTCCGCACCATGTCAGTCACCAGACAGTTCATGTCTGCGGTGCCATTAGCCAAAACGCCTCCTAGTCGCGTCACTACTTTCTCCCCGGCTTGGTCCACCACCCCTGTGAAGAGCACCTGCGCAGGTAACAACCTGGGTTAGTAGTATAACCGACCTGTACTCAGGAAATTGGCAGCATAGCGATTTTTTGCAGAATAGCTCTACGTTATAGTAGCTAGCGTATGCTCAAACCTTGTAAGAATGGCTGGAATCTCGGGTTCGCCTCTTGTTGCTGATTGGGGTCTGAGGCTATAAAATATGGAGCATGAACACACGTAAGAATTCCTCATTAGATAGCCATTCATTCAGCTCTTAATCCAATAATGCATAAATGACGTTGGTGATGATTTAGGGGGTACCCGGACGTTTGGTTGACCGGACGCTTGGTCGACTGGACGCTTGGTCGACCGGACGCTTGGTCGACCGGACCCTTGGTCGACCGGACGCTTGGTCGACCGGACGTTTGGTTGAACGGACGTTTGGTCGCTGTCAAATTGACAGAGAGTTTACTGTTGATATTTTGATATTAGATATTTAGATATTAAACTCACTCTCTCTCATGATTATAATTTTTAGAGCTGGTTTCAACAGTAACAAACTGGCGACCAAACGTCCGTTCGACCAAACGCCCGTTCGACCAAACGTCCGTTCGACCAAACGTCCGTTCGACCAAACGTCCGTTCGACCAAACGTCCGTTCGACCAAACGCCCGTTCGACCAAACGCCCGTTCGACCAAACGCCCGTTCGACCAAACGTCCGTTCGACCAAACGTCCGTTCGACCAAACGTCCGTTCGACCAAACGTCCGTTCGACCAAACGTCCGGTCGACCAAACGTCCGGTCGACCAAACGTCCGGTCGACCAAACGACCGTTCGACCAAACGACCGTTCGACCAAACGCCCGTTCGACCAAACGCCCGTTCGACCAAACGTCCGTTCGACCAAACGTCCGGTCGACCAAACGTCCGGTCGACCAAACGTCCGGTCGACCAAACGACCGTTCGACCAAACGTCCGGGGACCAAACGTCTTTCGACAAAAAGTCAGAGTACCACCTTAACCACTATCCCCTAGTCCAAATGTGGAGCGCTCAACGTAGGAACCGTTTCGTGTGTTTAGAGACGAGCCCATTTAGTACTTGCACACGCCCAAATGTTAATGTTTGTGTTGTCGAGCGAGTTTTTGTTGTTTTATTTTCTTTAATAAAGAAAAATAAAAACTCCCATCTGTGAATTTCCTTTGTCTTCTTTTTAATAAAAAAAAATAATAAAACAATTTTATTCATTGGCTTTTATTTTAAAAACAATCGTTCGCGAGTCCGTCAACGAAATGTCCGGTCACGATTTAGGGTACTCTGGTGGGTTAGCAACAGCGAAGAAAAGATGACAGTCAGTGATTTAGATTAAATTGCATTTGCTGGGAAGGCTGAATCAGAATGGAGACAGACAAAAGCAGCACTCTAGATGACTAATGTTCCGTAATATCAACTATCAGCTCCTTAACATTCCATTTAGTGGCCACAACTGGGTAAGCCTGCACTTGAATCGGAGCCATTACCCAAGAGCTATGAGAAATGAGGACTATTAAAGGCTAATTATTTGTGCACTATGGATAGCAAACTTCTCACACAACCAGGCAATCTTTAACATCTGTATAACTGATGATTAACAAGATACAGTGGTACCTCGAGATACGAGCTTAATTTGTTCCGGGACTGAGCTCGTATGTCGATATTCTCGTAACTCGAACGAACGTTTCCCATTGAAATGAACTAAAAACAAATTAATTGGTTCCAACCCTCTGAAAAAACACCAAAAACACACTACGTATTGGATTGGAAAAAAAGGTTTTATTTCTTCTAATCGCCATCTATTAACAAAGTAACACATAACTAGTGGTTTAATATTACCAAAATGTGTTTAATAGTACTAAAATTATACGGATTACGAAGAGGGGGCGCATTTTGCATGGCAACACGCTTGTTTAATAACAAACAAATTTAAATAAACTTGGATTACGATGCAGATACAATTAAAAATAAGTTTAATCTAACCTTCCACTAAACTTAATTCTAATTACTAGCGATCCCTACGCCATTCACGCTGAGTGACGGAAAAAAAAACACTGAAAAAAATTAGATTAGTCCTTGCCCCACCCCACGTGGACTTCAAAAAGTGTTTCAAAACAAAGTCCTCATTAGTCTATCACTAATTTCATTGGTGCGACTGTTAAGTTCATCACTAGACCAAATGTTGCTGAGGAAAAAAAATGAACACAATTCCATCATGTACATGTAATGTATATAAAGGGTTACCTGAACACCTTCACCAGAACCCCCAACAGATGTCCCACTTTCAACCATGTTGTAAGGAAATTCCTTAGCATTCTTGTCCACCTGAACACAGGATGCTCTGGTTCTTCTCTTATCTTGGATCTTAGCTGGATTCTCATCTTTCACGTTGACCTCCAACATTCTCCTTCTTCCCTCCCTCTTATCTTCGGCTTCTACTTCGTTTCTACGCGCTACTGGTGCTTCCAAAACTTGACTTTTTCCTTTCCCCCTGATATTTCTCTTAGGCGGCGGTGGAGAGTCACTTATTGTGTTGTTTGCCAGATTTGACGATTGCTCAACATTTGCTTGCCTCTTCCCCCTGGTGGCCACCACTTGCTTTGATTCTGGCTTGTTGACAGCTTCATGAGAAACCTCAGTGGTGGATACCTCAGTCTTCCTACTCCTCTTCCCACCTGGCGTCGCCTTAGGACCAGGGTTTGGACTTAGTGTAGACTGGATGGAACTGGGCTCAGGCTCCTTTTTGCGTTCACTTACTCGTTGTCTGCTTCTACTTCCTCTCGAAGAGCTGCTGCAGGACATCTCTGAAGCCAGAGAGTTCGAGGAAGTGGATCTTGACAGTGAACCCAGGGGAGAATCCAGGCTCTTGTCCTGCTCTGATTTGTCTGGAAAACCAGAAGGATTAGCTGCCACCGTCCGCCTTCTGGTGGTACACGACGGTCCAGACCTGTTTGAAGTCTTGGTACTTTGACCGTACCCCTGACTCCGTTGGGTGCTTGATGTGGACACCTCGGAACTAACCGAATTGGAAGAGTTGGAGCGGGATCTGGTCCTCTTAGCAGGGGCATCGTCTAAAACTGCTGTGGACAGAGGTACGATGGTTGTTCTTTTTTCTCTTTGGCTTCTTCTTGGTAGCTGGGGTTTTGACAAATTGTTTTGTTGAGGCTCCATCTTGGCTCCATCAACTTTTTGTCGTTTAGCTTTCGTTTCTGGTCTCTCAAGTCTTTCTTCTTCATCTACTGTTTCTGATCGTGAAGTTTCTTCTGTTCTTTTACTCTCTGTAACTTCATGTTGTTGTTTCGGGTCCCTATTTTGGACTTCAAGAAGATTACCCTGCTGCCTTGTAGCCTGACTTTCGCTCTTAGCCGATCCTGTTTGTCCTCTGACTTTAGTGCCTCTTGTTTGTCGTTTGTCCAATGATTCCTCCTTTTCACTTAGTTGTGACAATGTTTTTGAGTGTGCAGTTTGGCTGGTTCTGATTTCAGATGGACTTTTTTCAGATTTTGGAGTTGACTTGTCACAGGTTGGTGACCGACTTTCAACTGCAGAAGTCTCCGAATTTTCCATCTCCCGTGACTTCATTTCTGTTTGAGAACCTACGAGCGATTGCGTCTCATCGTCAATTTGCAGCGGTCTGGCTTTTCTTTTCCTCGAGCTGCAGATCAGGATCTCGCTGTCATCTTCACACGAGTCCATGAGTTGAGTTGAAGCAGAAGACACTTGAGAACTCACAAGCGCTTGAGTCTGTTCTTTTTCATGACCGTGACCGGATCGATTTTCCTCATTGTTAGCCAGGGTTTGAACATTAGATTGAGTCTCTTCTTCCATCGATTGAATTGTAGTTCCTGGTTTTGGGGGATCTTTAACGCAGTCCTTTGAAGGATTTCTACAAGTCGAACTGTCTGATGGGGTTTCAAAAGTACTACAGAGGGACTGCGTGTCTTGGAGTTGTCTTGCTTTTCTTTTATTGCGCAAAATTGGAATGGAGTCTTCCTCGTCATCACTTTCATTTTGAATTGTAGCTAAAGGCTGAGTTGCAGCTATACTATACTTGGGTTGGATCTCCTTATCAAGCTGGACTTGACCTTCACGCAACACTGGAATTGGATCTTCACTGTCAGTTTCCTCATTTTCACTGTTAGCAATTGGCTGGGTTGCTGCTATACTCATAAAATGATTAGCAGCCAAACTTGTATTGGGTTGTAGCATGTCTTGAGTCAAATCCTCATCTGTAGATTCCTCATTTTCACTTGTCGGCAAAGGCTGTGTGGCAGCTATACTTAAAGATTTCTTACAAGCAGCCAAACCATGAGAAATCAAATTGGGTTGTACATTTTCTTCAAGCAAGACAGAACCATCATCATCACTTTCTTCAGTTTCACTCATAGCCATAGGCTGGGTTGCAGCTAAACTAATCAGCTGACGATTAGCAAAACCACGAGAGCTCGTATCGGATTGCATTTCTTTATCGAGTTGTATTTTTTTTTCCTCCAGGAGAGGGACTTGTTCTTGTTCTTTTCTCAAATCACTTTCTTTAGATATCTGGTTTTGTTGCAAAGAGGCAACAGAAGGACTCTGTGTAGTCAGGAGGTCAATTGCAGGATTTTTGGGCAAATCAAGAGGTTGGGTCTCTTCCTCTGTGTCTTCTTCAGATTCACCATAAGGCTCTGAAACATAGAGCTGTGTTTCTTGTAAAGCCAGAACAACGTGCCGATTCCTTTTCAAAATCCCAGGACTTCTTGAAGGCGATCTGAAGCCCTGGCTGGTCTCTTTGTTTAAATCGTTCCCGAGGGATGTTGTTTCTGCATTTGAGGTATTGGAAAATATTTGGGTTTCAGCCTCAGCCACCATTCCAAAGGCCTGGGTGCCCTCTCTTGGTAGAGCTTGAGCCTCACTTTGCAGGTTGCTGTTGTCAGATAATGCCAGCTGGAAAGATGCTCCTATAACAGGGAATTCTTCCAAGTCCTTGCCGGATATTTCGTGATCTAAGGCCCGACTGACATTATTGAGGCCACTCCCGATCTGCTCTTGGGTCTGAGGGACGAAGTACTGTGTATCAGCGACAACCATATCTTCTTCCTCTGGGCTGTCTAAACCTGAACACAATAGAGCAGATCCCACATTCCTGCTGAAACTGTCTTCAGAACTGCTAATAGGTAGAACAAAGTTAGCATGATTGCATGTCATGTTGTCAGTATCATAATAGTTGCCGGAGTTAAAAGTTTAATAGATAATAATAACAGCAAATTTGGCTATTTAACTACGCCAACTCTAGTGGCACGATGTAATGGTGCTTTTAATAAAATAAGAGTTTGAGATCTTACCTTTCCACAGACCTGGTGAAGAACTAAAGAAAGCTTGGGTATCCATTTCTTCCACGCCTCCTATCAAACACCCAATGCAAGGAGGAAATAAGAGTATTTATCATTCAAAAATAGATAAGTGTTCCTATAACATTTTTATCTATAAAAACAAACAAGAAATTAAAATGTAGGGTTAGACTAAAACAAATTCAAATATATCACCTACAAATATAGATTGGTTTTCTACCTGGTCACATTAGGGTAGCGGGAAATGCAGTGTACATTTTGTAATTATAGTTAGCCGATCAAAAGGCAACAAAAAATACATATAGAGTGGTACCTCTACATACGAACACCCCGACATACTAGCATTTCGAGATAAGAGTAAAATTTCGAGCAAATAATTATCTCTAGATACGAGAAAAATTTTGTGATGCGAGAAAGCCAGGTGGCCAAGACATGAGAGGGTGTTTATCATTGTAGCGCACAGTCTTTTTTGCCGCATCTCTTTCGTGTATAACAGATATCTACGAGCACTGGGCAGAGCGTTGCATTTTTTTCAGTGTTTTTTTCCGTCAAATGGCGTAGCGATCGATAATACGAGCAGTATAGTATATTACTTCTCGTTGGCTGCTCGTAAGAACATCTCCCCGCAACTCACTCGTGTAATGTCTCTGGTCGCAACTCCCCCTTTGTAATGTCTCTGCGAGGACTGGGCGGAGTGTTGCATTTTTCAGTATTTCCCCCCCACTTAGCCTGTTAGCTCCCGTTGGCGGAGCGATCGCTAATTCAAGACTACTTCTCGTTGGCTAGTGGTCGTGCGTTATCCTATTGTGAGGACATTAGTGTGCATCATTTTCGGAATATTTTGAAGGGAATACAAACTCAAACAACCCTCGATATTGACTGAAAGTCAGTGTGGAGGCGGGGCAAACAGAGCCAACCCGGCCGGGAGGAATGTATAAAAATGTAAAACAAAATTAGAATTAAGTTCAGTGTAAGGTTAGATTAAACTTATTTTTGAGTGTGTCTGCATCATAATCCAAGTTCATTTAAATGTGTTTATGTGATATTACGATTCACCGGTGCTAAAAGTCTCCCCCTGCACCAAATAATATGGTTATGCATTTTACTATGACAGTTACCTGAAAGCAGCACAGGGGTAGAGCAATTCTGTTGATGTGATTTTTTCATCCCTTCAAGATGTATTGGATTTTTTCCCTCTTCCACATCGGTATCACTGTCCTGATCAGTAGGGGGCACACTAGACTCGCAGTCCAATTGAGCAGCTGTAGCGGTGATACCATGAGCAACTGAAGAAGGTGTGGTGGCAACAGGTGAAAACTGAGAAGACTCTCTCATCGCATTGCTGTTATTTGATCCAGTAGTTGAATCCTTGAGATCCGGATGTGTAGAACAACTGGGGGACTGGTCTTCAACAGACCCTGACATGTCCTTAATCAAATCCATCTTGGAAGGTGTCTCATCCCCGGCGGTGCTGTCAGCCTCTTCGTCCACATCTGTGTCACTGTCTAGCTGGAAGTCACCCGGCAGCACTGGTGTTGCCATATCGGCTATTTTAGCACTGGGTGACATGTCACGGACTTCGTGGCCCGCCTTGGGCTGTAAAGATGTGGACGCGCCGCCCGTCACTGCGTCGTCTTTGTCATCCACATCCGTATCACTGTCCATGTGAAAGCACGCAGCTTTTGGCTTCTGGTCTAGCGCTGGTTCCGCCTCGCCACCGTCCTCCTCCACGTCAGTGTCGCTGTCCATGTTAAATTTAGAGACGGAGCCCGTGGACAGTTGTGACAGCTTGTCCTCTGAAAATCGAGCGGGGCTTTTCAGCTGTTCGGGTGCAATGTGCTTACTTTCCTTGAGCGTGGCCTTTTCCAATGTCTGATCATTTTGCACGGAGCCATCCTCGTCACTGTCGTCGACCATAGTGAGCGTGTGTTTTTTCTGCTGTCCGCCAACATCCATGGTCGACTTCTCTGGGCTGAAGCTGACACGTCCGTGAGGCTTTTTTCTAGTAGACGAGGATGGGATGGCAGGACTTTCATCCTCACAGTAGGGACTATGGAGAGTAAACAATTAGCTTTTAACTTTTTGAAACAATAGGACAATGATTGTATTTTTGTAGCTATTCATTCACCCCCAATTACATTTGTCCTGTATTCCTAACTAGCAAATCACAGGACATTTAGATGGCGCCGTTCACACGGCAGCCAGTGGCAGTAGCTCTGTACACTCTTATGTCAGCCCTTCTATCTTTTTTTTTAATTACATTTTAATATTTCTTAATACATTCCTTTTTACTTTACTTTGTACTTTATACTTTAATGTTTTACAACTTTCCTTGTTCTGTTAGCCTGGCTTCTTTCGGCTACTTCTTTTTTGGAACCATTCAGCCATGCCTACGCTGTCATACACATGGGACTAGTTGTTACAATATGCAGCAGAAGGAGCAACACCTCAATGCTGCTGGAAGGTTGGAGCTGGACAAAAGTGCCGGGAGAAGAAGCAACGCGTCTGACCAACCATTCCATCGTGGGATAAGATGGAAGAGCTGTCGGCGCTTACCAGGCCGGAAATGGAGTCGAGGGGTTCTACACTGCTACTGTTGTCTTCAGCTCCTGTGCGGATAGAGTGACTCTGCATATTCTCTACCTCGGTCATAGTCTGCAGAAATTCCCCATCTTGTGGAAGACTTCCTGTGTGTGGTTCCAGTTTTTGTCCAACTTTACGTCTTTTGAGTCTGTATCGGTTTTTGCTACCGCAACCAAAATGGCGCCGTTCAAGTGGCAGCCGGTGGCGGTAGCTCCGTCCACTCTGGCTCATTTTGTGTTTTTGCTGCTTTTCTGTCTTAATGATTTGATTTGGTGATTCTTAATGATCCCATTTACTTTGATTTGCTTTGTACTTTGTGCTTTTGCTTCGTTGTTCTGCGGCCTTTGCAACTGTACTGTCTAACTTATAACTATGCCTTTTCTTGCTACTGTCACAATGAAATTTCCCGAATACGGGATGAATAAAGTTATCCAATCCAATCCACATAAAAAGAGTCTGCATTCACGCCAATGGATAGTTTGGGGTTTTTAAATGAACCTAAGAGGCATGTTTAAGCAATGTTTCTGATGACAAATTACTGACATTTAGGCATGGTATGATAGCTATTTGCAAAAGTATCACTGTGGTATAGTACCGAAATTAAAATGTTCTATAATGCACAAAAATGATATCTTAAAAAATTGGGATTTAAAAAAAAATGAAGTCAAATAAGAAGTTAAAATTCATGACTAGATATGAACGACATGGCAAGGCAAGGGTACTGATTTTCAACCTAGTTTTCAAGTAGCCAACAGTATTTCAGGCTTTAGTATGCAGACTACAAAAAATAGATAATTAACGGCATGACAAGTTTCTGCAGTATCTGATATCAAGATTTTAAAAAAAGTAAAACATACCTTTCAGGGACTATTTTGTTTGCCGGACTCAAAAATGTTGAACAGATTTGACTGGATTGATGGGTTTCAGACTCTGATCCTGTAAAACATCCATCGAAATGTTAACGAGACAATTTATCTTTCATGCCATTGTTATACGAGTCTTTTATATTTTTGTATATGGTTGATATTCAAATTCACAGCTGTGCACCTTTAATGTTATTAAATTGCTGTATGAAATTAATTGCTGCACAGTTCTGAAGTCTACTGGGAGTACTGTACAGTGGTACCTCGAGATACGAGCTTAATTCGTTCCGGGACTGAGCTCATATGTCGATCTACTCGTAACTCGAACGAACGTTTCCTATTGAAATGAACTAAAAACTAATTAATTCGTTCCAACCCTCTGAAAAAACATCAAAAACAGGATATTGGATTGGATAAAAATGTTTTATTTCTTCTAATCGCCATCTATTAACATTGAGCGGGGGAGACTTTTTGCACCGGTGAATCGTAAAATAACATAAACAAATTTAAATGAACTTGGATTACGATGCAGACACACTCAAAAACAAGTTTAATCTAACCTTACACTAAACTTAATTCTAATTTTGTTTTACATTTTTATACAATTCTCCCGGACGGGTTGGCTCTGTTTTCCCCGCCTCCAACCTAACTTTTAGTATCGATGGGCTGTTTGCTGTTGTATTCCCTTCAAAATATTCCGAAAATGATGCACACAAATGTCCTCACAATAGGATAACGCACGACCACTTGCCAACGAGAAGTAGTCTTGAATTAGCAATCACACCGCTAATGGAGCTAAAATCTAAGGGGGGGAAAAACACTGAAAAAAATGCAACGCTCCGCCCAGTGCTCGCAGAGACATTACAAAGAGGTAGTTGCGACCAGAGATATTACACGTGGAGTTGCGAGGGAGAGAGCCAGTGCCCCTGATGATCTTATGAGCAGCCAACGAGAAGTAATATATACTACTCGTATTAGCGATCGCTCCGGCATTCGCACTGAGTGACGGAAAAAAAACACTGAAAAAAATGCAACGCTCCGCCCAGTGCTCGTAGATATCTGTTATACACGAAAGAGATGCAGCAAAAAAGTGCACTAAAATGATAAACAGCCTCTCATGTCTTGGTCACCTGGCTTTCTCGCATCTCAAAAATTGTCTCGTATCTAGAGATAATTATTTACTCTAAATTTTACTCGTATCTCGAAATGCTCGTATGTCGGGGTGTTCATACGTCGAGGTACCACTGTAGAATGAAACCATGAACATACCTAGAAGCTGGCGCTTGACTTCTCCGTGCCCTGACTCCTCACTTTCAGAGTCAGAATCAGATTCTGGGACCAAAGTCCCTAGGGTCTGGACTGGAGTGGTTTCCAAGGACACACAGCTGTTTTGTAAAAGCTTCTTTGCCACGCCCACAGATGAAACCGTAGTTGAGGCCTGTGAGTCTCTGCTGGCGCTCGCCTTAACACATTCTGTCTTTTCCACTGGAACACTGACACGAGCCTCAGACGTTCTGTCTTCGCGTGTGATCTTGACGTACTGACACGGGACGTCGGCCATCACGAGGTGGTCCCCCTCGCTCAGTGCGTAACGGACATTTGGGGTCAGCTTAAGGCGGCCTTTGCGGGTGCCGTTCATGCTACCCAAGTCCCAAACCAAAGCCTCCATATCCACTCCTTTGCGCGATCCTCGTCGCCGGTGTACGGAGATGGAGATGGTGGCGTGCTGTTTGGAAATGGAGGGTGCCAGCAGGGGAAGCGTGCAGATGGAAACGTCACGACCAAGTATGTTATCCCCCATAAAAAGAGGAAATTCTGTGTAGACAGGAAGAGCATTAAGAGTCTAACATTCACATAAATGGGGATTTTATGTTTTTTTAATTGGGGAACAAAAGTGCTAGTGTACTTGTTCTTGGATTTAGAGTACTTACAACACAATAGTCTGTGGATACTGAATTTAGCATTTGTTACCTCCAATTTCTGTAAAGATAGGTTCATATGGCTATGTCTCCGTGTGCGGTCGATTGGTCGCCGGTCTTTTGGTCGCCCCGACCGCGACGGGCGACCAAAAGACCGGCGACCAAAAGACCGGCGACCAAAAGACGACGACCAAAAGACCGGCGACCAAAAGACGACGACCAAAAGACGGCGACAAAACAAGGTAAAACAACACGGTCTACGCATCAATAAAAGCCAACAATGGCCATGAGCAGTTTCGCTGAGCCGACATGTGAGTGTATAAGAGTTTGTATGTACATGCGTTGTCCCTTTAAGAAGCGACATCAGTCAGGGTCTTAACAAGTTCTCCAACAAAAAACAATATAAGTCCGGGAAATTTGGACCTTTTCTTTAGCCTAATAATTACTAGGGCATTAAGTATGACTAAATAGTAATTCGCAGTTTGTATTTAGGGAATTTGAGCAACGATTTAAATGGTAATTAGCACTTACCTTCCGGGCGACCAAAAGACCGGCGACCAATCGACCGTGTACCCTATGTTTCTTACCTCTTTCAGGAACGTGGTCATTTTTGAAGATGCACAGTTTGGCTACAGGTTCCTTCGCCTCTTTCGGCTTCTCTTCTTCATTTGTTTCCTCATCTGACTCTAAGAAGGAGTCGTTAATGGCTTGTGTGGCTTCCATTCCTTGCCAAAAACTAAAATTATGCCATTCGCATAAAAAAAACCCTCAAATCTGCCTCTTAGCACATGACATCAAAGCACGAGTCCGTTAGCATACCTAACTCTGCCTCTTAGTTCGTTTAATAACGCGAAGAAAGTACTACAAAATTGGAGATCGAGGTTGAAACGTTAACATGCACGATGAAATGTTTACATTGTAGAATTGTTACGTTAATGTGAACGTGTTTTCATTGCGTCATATATAAACGTATCCGAGGCGTTTAAGCACCATCGTTGCTACTACTATCAGATACTTTTATATTTAAACATAAATCTGACACTCCAACTTAAGATGTAATTTCGGGAAAATAAATGTACCTCGTACGCCTCACTCCAGTCAATGGAGAGATAAACAATACATGTCGCTTTTCCGGGTTACGTAGAGTCACACCCACTAAAATGTATCAAAAACTACTGCGATTGGTCAGAATGGCAGGGATTCTACATATACTCAACACCTATTGGCCGTTTTTCACTTCATGTTCTCTGATTGGATCATCGTCACGAATCAGACAGGAAATGTTTCGCGCCGTACTTTTCTTAAAGTGAACGGATTTCGTTTCAATTGTATAAAAAAAAAATCTAAATACGTAAATAATATAAAGATAAATAATAAGCATTGCTTATTTGTTTTATACATTTATTTAAAATATTCTTTAAAAATTAGCCTATTTTTGCTGTCTGCATTAGCATGAGCAAAAAGTACTCACATTACAAGACAAAAAGAATGCTAACTATACCTCCCTTGTATTTTCATGTATTTATTGAAAAACAAAGTATTCCTTATGCCTCTTATACCAGTGATCAGTTTGCCTGCAGTTTAAACCGTATTACTGCTGTCAAAGCATAAAGTAGCAGATATTATTATGTGGCTTAATACTTATTTTCCTGGTTCGTTGCCACTGGAAACTGTGCCTGTGAACTGAAACCTGTTTTTCTCCCTCGTGGTCGCAGGGTTTGCTGCGTAAAACGTTTTAATGAGTAGTTGAGTAATGATATAACGACACATTTCACATTTGACAGATTTTTATTGAAGATGAATGACACGGGACACTAAGACGGTCTAAAAGAATCGGTTTCTAGCATAGCTGACTATGTGGTCTCCTCGGTTACACAAGTAGTTGGCCCCTTTCACTTTCTCGTTCTTCTTTTAGGCATCTTCCTCGGCGTCCTCTTCAAACTCGCCCTCCTCTTCGGCCGTGGCGTCCTGGTACTGCTGGTACTCGGACACCAGGTCGTTCATGTTGCTCTCGGCCTCGGTGAACTCCATCTCATCCATGCCTTCGCCCGTGTACCAGTGCAAGAAGGCCTTGCGACGGAACATGGCGGTGAACTGCTCGGAGATGCGTTTGAACAGCTCCTGAATGGCCGTGCTGTTGCCGATGAATGTGACGGCCATCTTGAGGCCGCGGGGGGGAATGTCACACACGGCCGTCTTCACATTGTTGGGGATCCATTCGACGAAGTAGCTGCTGTTCTTGTTCTGCACGTTCAGCATCTGTTCGTCCACTTCCTTCATGGACATGCGGCCGCGGAAGACGGCGGCCACGGTCAGGTAGCGGCCGTGCCGCGGGTCGCACGCCGCCATCATGTTTTTAGCGTCGAAAACTTGCTGCGTTAGCTCGGGGACGGTGAGGGCGCGGTACTGCTGGCTTCCGCGGCTGGTGAGCGGGGCGAAGCCGGGCATGAAGAAGTGGAGGCGGGGGAAAGGCACCATGTTGACGGCTAGCTTGCGCAAGTCGGCGTTGAGCTGACCGGGGAAACGCAGGCAGGTGGTGACGCCGCTCATGGTGGCCGAGACCAGGTGGTTGAGGTCTCCGTACGTAGGGGTGGTCAGCTTCAGGGTACGGAAGCAGATGTCGTAGAGCGCCTCGTTGTCAATGCAGTAGGTTTCGTCCGTGTTCTCCACAAGTTGGTGGACGGACAGGGTCGCGTTGTAGGGCTCCACCACTGTGTCAGACACCTAAACGTGTAGAAATAAGAGTTTGAATTGGATTGGATAACTTTATTCATCCCGTATCTGGGAAATTACGTTGTCACATTAGCAAGAGGGTGAGGATGCAGAAATAGGAAAGGCATTTTAGACATAAATAGATGGTTAATAAGTAAGTTAATAAATAAATACATGAACAAATATATAAATAAGCGTGTTGATGAAATAGAAACAGATCCTTCCTCCCATCAGCTGTCAGGCTCTTTAACAAAACAAATGGCTGAGTGTTAAGACCTACCATATGCATGCATGTAAATCTATATGTACACTATGTACACGTATGTGTGTATATGTATATGTACACGTATGTGTGTATATGTACACGTATGTGTGTGTATATGTACACGTATGTGTGTGTATATGTACACGTGTGTGTGTGTGTATGTATATGTACACGTATGTGTGTATAAGTATGTGTGTATATGTATACGTATGTGTGTGTATATGTATACGTATGTGTGTGTATATGTATACGTATGTGTGTGTATATGTATATGTACACGTACATGTATATGTACACGTGCGTATATATATACGCACGTGTACATATACACGTACGTGTACGTGCACGTGCACATACATATACACATGTGTACATATACACACGTGTACATACACATATAGATGTACATGCATGCATATGGTAGGTCTTAACACTCAGCCATTTGTTTTGTTAAAAAGCCTGATAGCTGATGGGAGGAAGGATCTGCGGAAGCGCTCCTTCCAATGAAGATGGAGTCCTTCATTTTAATGCCATTCATGTTAAATTTTGGTCTCACCTTGGGGGAAGGCACCACACTGAAGGTGTTCATGATCCTATCAGGGTATTCTTCACGGATCTTGCTGATGAGCAGTGTTCCCATCCCCGACCCGGTTCCGCCCCCCAGGGAGTGCGTAAGCTGGAAGCCTTGCAGGCAGTCGCAGCTCTCAGACTCCTTGCGCACAACATCCAGAACAGAGTCCACCAGCTCAGCGCCCTCGGTGTAGTGACCCTTGGCCCAGTTGTTGCCAGCGCCGCTCTGACCTACACGACGACACAGTTTACAAATTACTAGGCAGTCAACAGTCTTGGAACGTAATGACTCGAAATTGTTTTTTTTAACACTACTTATTGGGTAAGAAAAGACTCTTGATGTAGGTCTGGGCAAAATACACATTTTAATGAGACCTACCATATTTTCACGACTATAGGGCGCACTAAAAAGTCTTAAATGTTCTTCAAAATAGACAGGGCGCCTTATAATGCGGAGCACCGTGTGTAAGCTCTAAAACACACGTGTCAAAGTGGCGGCCCGGGGGCCAAATCTGGCCCGCCGCACCATTTTGTGTGGGCCGGGAAAGTAAATCATGAGTGCCGACTTTCTGTTATAGGATCAAATTAAAATGGAGTATAGATGTATATTAAATTTCCTGATTTTCCCTTTTTTAAATCAATAATTGAATGGTTTTTCTGTTTTTAGTTCAAAAATCATTTTGTAAAATCTAAAAATATATTAAAAAGCTAAAATAAACATTGTTTTAGATCCATAAAAAAACTGAATATTCAGGGCTTTTAATCCAATGCATTTTTTTTTTTTTAAACCTCCACAAATATATATTTTTTAAACTCAAGCGGCTTGAAAAATTCAGATAGCCTTTATCAACACACCCACCAAAAACAAAATTGTCAGGTCTGAAGATCTGTCCGAAAGGTCCAGACCTCACGGAATCCATGGTCCCTGGCTCCAAATCCACCAAGATGGCGCGAGGAACATATTTGCCTCCTGCAGCAGGAAGACAAGAGAGAGAGTTGGCAGACAGAGATTGAAAAAACAGCTCAGTAATGGAACACAAAACAAAGCAGAATAGAAAAACACAGACACAAAAGAAAGCTAAAGCCCCCCCAAATCACTCCTCTCCGCCCCATGCTGTGTTTCCTCCCACTGGCCTCAATCGCGAACAGCAGATCCCCCTCCAACGCACATATTTTAGCCTACATTCAACACTGTCTGGATTAGTTTTTACATCAACTGGAGCCAAAGTAAACTTATTTTTCTGTTATTACCAGTTAAATGATAGCCAAGTAAAACTGTTTGGGGAGGAATTTGAAAGGCTTAACGGTAGAATATTAACATTTTGTCAGTGGCGGTCCGTGAATTTTCTAGTGACGCCTTCAGCTATCGGAATCAATCCAGCCTTCAGAAACTATTTTATGGCTATAAAACCTCTACTGCAGCTACAGCTGCGACACATTAAAAAAACATCAATAATAACCTCATACAATTGAAATTTTATTTAGGAATATAGCCACATTTTACTCACCAAAAATCCTTTATAACTGTACACAATATTCATCCTCCTTTCCTTCCTCCTTTTCTATTGCCATCGAAGCTAATGCTAATGTCGAGCCTGTCCTGTCGTATTTTTGGCATACGGTTTTATTCGAATAAGGGCTGAAAATGTTAGTTTCCGGTTGTGACAGGCTTGCGTGCTTTGGAGTTGTCCGACCTTTCTTAATGATGTCCAGCTTTTTTTTCTTGAAAAAAAAAACGTCTTGAAAATGGCTTTAAATCAACACAAAAATATATTTGCTTGTGCTGCTCGCTCCAGATACAGTTTGGTAGCTCTGGCTAGTCCACTCCATCACTAGCCAATCATAGTTGGTGAAAGCGATGACGTATCCCTACGCCTACGAGAAGGCCTTGGTGTCACCAAATCGAATTGTGATTGGTTCCTCGTTTCCCCATGTCAGCTTTATTTTTTTATTTATTTCCAAGTCCTTGTTGTTTTCTTGATTCCCTTACTGCCTCAGTTATTAAAGTTTTATTAGAGCACTCCATGCTCTTGTCCCTTGATTGCTTCCCAACATTTGGGTCCAACTACGTTCCACCCCGCACACTTTCATGACACATTCCAAGAAAACTGGACTTTAAAGCACTTGAACAAAGTTCTAATCTAATGAAATGCAACTTACAGATGTTAAAATTTTAACATAGTTCCTGCCATGCACCCTTTGTTCAAACAAATTCAACGTCTATCACGTCTATCAAAAAGTACAGTGGTACCTCGAGATACGAGCTTAATTCGTTCGGGGACTGAGCTCGTATGTCGATATTCTCGTCACTCGAATGAACGTTTCCCATTGAAATGAACTAAAAACAAATTAATTCGTTCCAACCCTCTGAAAAAACACCAAAAACAGGATATTGGATTGGAAAAAAATGTTTTATTTTTCTAATCACCATCTATTAACAAAGTAACACATAACTAGTGGTTTAATAGTAATAAAATGTGTTTAATGGTACTAAAATTATACGAATTTCGAAGGGGGGAGAGAGAGAGACAGGGGGCGGGGCGCTTTTTGCACGGCAACACGCTCGTAACATAAAATAAACAAATTTAAATGAAATTGGATTACGATGCAGACACTCAAAAATAAATTTAATCTAACCTTACACTAAACTCAATTCTAATTTTGTTTTACATTTTTATACCTTTCTTTTCCCGGGTTGGCTCCATTGGCCCCGCCTCCACCCCGAGTTTCATCGATGGTAGTTTGCCTTTGTAATCCTTCAAAATATTCCGAAAAGTATGCACACAAATGAGAAGTAATATATACTCGTACTAGCGATCGCTATGCCATTCGCGCTGAATGACGGGAAAAAAAAACACTGAAAAAAATGCAACGCTCCGCCCAGTGCTCGTAGATATCTGTTATACACCAAAGAGATGCGGCAAAAAGACAGTGCGCTACAATGATAAACACCCTCTCATGTCTTGGCCACCTGGCTTTCTCGTATCTTGAAATTTTTCTCGTATCTAGAGATAATTATTTGCTCGAAATTTTACTCCTATCTCAAAATGCTCGTATGTCGGGGTGCTCGTATGTCGAGGTACCACTGTAATTCATTCACTATGTATTAGCGCTTGGATTGATTTTTTTTCCTGATGTATAACCTGAGGCCTCGTTGTAGTAGACGCTGATCCGATCCAGCTGGAGGTCACTGTCTCCGTGGTAGGTCCCGGTTGGGTCGATGCCATGCTCATCGCTGATCACTTCCCAGAACTGCACACACACACACACACACACACAATCACATGACTGTTGCTAAGTGCAAGTACAACAAGCAATTCTGTTCAAGTCACATAAGGGGGAGGGCTGGGGGCTTTTGGATGACAAAAACAGGAGTTTGCACATTTGCAAAGGGAGATTTGTGTAGTCAAATGGCGGATTATGCAGTGGTGATGACCAACTGATGACCGAGCACTTCTTTCACATTAAAAGAAGACACAAAGAAGCTACTCATCTGCCTTCAAACTAAAAATAAATCTTCAAAATCTTCTTCTTAAAAGCCTGTGTTTCCATGCTCCCCATCTTTCCCTTTAAAAAAGATCACGCTGCTGTGATTTAAATCCCTCCGAGCGAGTGGAACTGTTGATGCAAGCAACTTGCTACTTCCAAGACAGCTTTTCTTCTGTCGTGTGGTCTCATTTTTTTTTAGTTTTTTTTTTGTTTTTTGCAGTGCAAGCAGGATTTAGGATCATCTGGCTAAGCGGGTCACAGTGTTTTAGGAGATTGGGGTGTCATCTGTGCACTAAGAACCCCTTAAAAGTGACCTTAATATGAGCGTAACAATGGACGCTGAGAGAATGAGGACAATCAGCAGCAAAGCGATGACGCCACACCCTGACCCACTTAAGCCACGCTCAGCAATCGTGTCAATCTCAAAGCCCTGCGCTGGACGTCCCCCGCTCAGTCGGCAAAATTTGACGAGGCAAAATATGACAGCAAATGCACTCGTTTGTTTTAATAAGCACCAGGTAGGGGACAGGCCAAATTGATGGCCAGACAATCACGGGGCTCAAGGAAACCGACAACCATTCACCTAGGGTACATGTGTCAAAGTGGCGGCCCGGGGGCCAAATCTGGCCCGCCGCATCATTTTGTGTGGCCCGGGAAAGTCAATCAGGAGTGCCGACTTTCTGTTTTAGGATCAAATTCAAATGAAGAGTATGATGTATATTAAATTTCCTGATTTTCCCCCTTTTAAATCAATGATTGTAATTTTTTAATCAATTTTTTCCGTGTTTTTAGTTCAAAAATAATTTTGTAAAATCTAAAAAAATATATATATATAACAAAAAGCTAAAATAAACATTGTTTTAGCCCCTTTTAAATCAATAATTGTCATTTTTGTTTGTGTTTTTAGTTCAAAAATCATTTTGTAAAATCTCAAAATATATTTAAGAAAAGCTAAAATAAACATTGTTTTAGATCTATAAAAAACTGAATATTCAGGGTTTTTAATTCAGTTCTTTTAATCCATTTATAAAAAAAATCTAAATATTATATCTAAAATGATCCGGCCCACATGAAATCGAGTTGACGTTAACGAGGCCCGCGAACCAACCCGAGTCGGACACCCTTGGTTTAGAGCACGGGTGTCAAAGTGGCGGCCCGGGAGCCAAATCTGGCCCACCGTATCATTTTGTGTGGCCCGGGAAAGTAAATCATGAGTGCCGACTTTCTGTTTTAGGATCAAATTCAAATGAAGAGTATAGATGTATATTAAATTTCCTGATTTTCCCCCTTTTGAATCAATCATTGTAATTTTTTAATCCATTTTTTCTGTGTTTTTAGTTCAAAAATAATTTTGTAAAATCTAAAAATATTGATTTTAATCCAGTTGTTTTAATCCATTGATTTAAAAAAATCTAAATATATAACTTGATTTCACATGAGCCAGACCATTTTAGATATAATATTTAGATTTTTTTATATATATAAATGGAAATACAAATATATAATAATGTAAGACTAATAACCCTAACGGTTGGGGTCTTGGACCTTGGGATCGAACTGTCGATTTCAGAATTGTGAGGCCGACATGTTTAACACTCTTCCACCGACTAGGCCGCCATGACAGGGATTCAATTTGGGAGTGACTTCATCCTGTTTGGATGCAATGAGCATCAGCTGTTTTCTTCATTCCTTCCCCCACCATTGACTTAATGCGGTTAAGGGAGGAACCACCAAGATGGATGACAAAGGCAGGACTTTTTTTTTTTAAACAAAAAGGAGATTTTTTTCTGAAAATCATAGAACTGCACCTAATAAATATTTTTTCTTGTGAATTAACACAAGAGCTATGATTGACAGGCCTCTGTGATGTCTGTCACTGTCCATTACAGCCGAAAAGTTGATGTAAGGAAATAAGGATAATAAAGAAATGACAACTAAATTCTACAAGACAATTTTCATATTTAATTTTTTTTAAATGGGAGGGCAAACCTATTGTTCAGCATAAATTACATCTATTAATTCAGACCAAATAATGATTAGATTTAACTTTAAGTCAGCTGTGGAGATAAATGATATATCTTTTATTACCAACATTATTGGTATTATTCTTAACAAATTCCAATTTCATTTGCATTAACATTAACATGTTTGTGTATATCTAAAATTTAAACAAATTATTGTATTAAAATGTATTTTCAAATATAAACCTTATAAATATTTAATGCAGAATTTGCTTTTAACATGTAGAAAAACTGGAGGAATATATATATATATATATATATATATATATATATATATATATATATATATATATATATATATATATATAAAAATATAAATAAATAATATATTTATTTTTTTAATTTTTTTTTTATATATACATAAAATAGAATTTGTAGAAAAATACTAAATATAGAAAATTGAATTCCAGGAAGAAAAAAAAAATCTGAGAAATACCAAAGTAATATTTAAAAAAAGTAAAAAGTCAATACCCAAAAGTGCATTGAAAAAAAAACCCTAATTTCCTGCCAATGACAACGACATCTGTCCAATTTATTCAAACTAGCAGGATGGCCTTATCATTTGTTCATCCGCCCCTCCCTGTCAAAATGATCATCTAAAATAAAATTTTAAAAAGGGGTATTTCTCTATATATTTGCCAATTACGATTTCCTCTCATATTTCTGACACTTCCCAATCAATTTTCTGCCTTTTGTAAAAAAAAAAAAAAAAAGTAATATTTAATGAAGTAATTTCAGGTATCAATGGGTCACAAAGAAATTAGACTTAAAGCCACATTGAACATGGCATAATTTGTAGCCATGTATTGAAAAAGGCACAAAAAAAGAAGTTGCCAGGGAAGAAAAGAAAAGACTGCAATCCCATAAAGCAGATGTGTAACCCTCAAACCCAGTGATGTCATCATAAACCCCACTCCACATTGTCCCCCTAAAAATCAACCTAAAAACCAAACCCCCTTTTTCCCACTTGATAATCAACCGACAACACCCCCCTAACAACCCCCCCCATCAAATAACCACCCATTTTCAAGCCATTTCTCTCCTTCATTGTCTCCCAAATGGCGCCCTGCCACACCCGTTCTACACAGCAGCTGACTATCGGACCCATTTTTCTGCAGCCATCGAACCCCCCAAAAAACAATCGATGGCGGTTATTAATTCATCGCAAAAGCAGGAAAATCTGAAGGAAAAAAATACACTGGTGCCCTCTGCTGTGGGGTATTTAAATGAGAGGCCCCTCCTTTAGTATTTGCCTTCTTTTCAGGCAATAGACAAAAGCATGCATATGGAGGGAGTCGAACCACCGAACAAGTGTGGCGTTATTCCCATGAATCCGAGGCTCCACACCCACCATGACACCGCATTGCACAATGACATTATTCTACTAAAAGCCATTCTTATCATTTTTTTTAGTATTTTTTAACGTATAAACCATTTGTTTTGTAGGGCGAACCCTTTGTCTGTCAATCACATGTGAAGGAATCATTTTAAAAAAAACGAATAGAAAATGGCCACTTGTTTGAAGATGGTATTTCTTTTTTTTCTTCTTCTTACCTTAGCGCCGATTTGGTTGCCGCACTGGCCGGCTTGGAGGTGCACGATCTCCCTCATGGTGGATTTTGGAAGAAAAAAAAGGTAGAAAGAGGGTGAGTTTCTTGGATGAGTAGAGAAGAGAAGAGACGAAGGAAGAGAGGCGCCTGGACAATGGCTTTATAATGCTGGAGTGGGGTAGGGTGGGATGATGGTGATAATGATGAGGAGGAGGAGATGGAGGAGGAGGGGGCGTGGTTTATAGGGAGAGGGGGTTTGATTGGCTGGGAATTGGTTGGGTTTGCTGCATGGGGGCCCTGCAGTGAGGGAGGAGGGGCTCGGCAAGACTCAGCTGCAGAGCTAGCTGGGAGTGGTTGCCAGATTAAAAGAAGCAGACAGATCATTTCAACCACCAGACAAGGATTCGCTCATTCGGAAAAGAAGATTAATCGCTAGGATCGGGAGATTCATTCACATACCTGTCAACCTCTGCCGATAACTGCCCTTATAAATGATTATTGATTCCCCTTACAAACCCCCCAAAACCTTACAAACACCGTACGACGTCGTACTCTGTTCCAATCCAATATCCTGTTTTGGGTGTTTTTTTCAGAGGGTTGGAACGAATTAATTTGTGTTTTAGTTCATTTTAATGGGAAACGTTCGTTCGAGTTACGAGAATATCGACATACGAGCTCCGTCCCGGAACCAATTAAGCTCGTATCTCGAGGTACCACTGTAGTAGGGGTGGGAACCTCACCTTACGATTTGCTATACAAGGCTCACGGTAATGAGGACCTCGCAATATGGCCATCGGGAAATCAATCTGTGATATAGGGTAGCTCACATGTGTCAAAGTGGCGGCCCGGGGGCGAAATCTGGCCCGTTGCATCATTTTGTGTGGCCCAGGAAAGTAAATCATGAGTGCCGACTTTCTGTTTTAGGATCAAATTAAAATGAAGAGTATAGATGTATATTACATTTCCTGATTTCCCCCTTTTAGATCAATAATTGTCATTTTTTAATCCATTTTTCTGTGTTTTTAGTTCAAAAATCATTTTATAAAATCTAAAAATATATTTAAAAAAGCTAAAATAAACATTGTTTTAGATCTATAAAAAAATGGAATATTCAGGGATTTTAATCCAGTTCTTCTAATCCATTTATAAAAAGTCTATCTAAGTTTATCTAAAAAACAGGATGAAGAGCACTGTCAATGGCACTGAAATGTGACCATTCACGAACAGCTTTTAAAAAATAAATAGATGTATAAAATAATATAAAAATACAATTGATAATTAAAACAAATAAAAGCTATTGAATTATTTTTAATAACCAAAAGTACTTGTTCGCCCTGTAAACGGTTAAAAGGTGTTAAACTTTGAGTATCAGCCCACTATACTTACTGTACATTGCCATTCCAGTGTGGTGACGTCACGATTTCATACAGTGTAGCATCCATTTTATCCACTAGGGGGGGAACAAAGTCTAATTATTGAATGGGCGTGGCCACTTGGCACTTCCGGTCTGGAAGACATTTTTGTCGTTCCGAGGATAAACAGCAAACCGTTTACTCGAGCTGCCTTAACGCGAATTAAACACCGACCTGTCAAGTATCAGTAAGTGAAATATTCGAAAGACGACTTATTATTTATGCGACTTTATAATGCGGTAGAAGAAATAAGAGTGTTGTCGTATTTTGGAACCGTTAAGCTTCTCGGAATGTGCTCGTCGGGGCGTCGAAAAGGGGGTGAAGGGGTGGAGTATGTTATGCCTGATTAAAAACAACCACTGGCGTTTAATTAATATAAAAAAGATTTAAACCTGACAAAAATGCTTTTGAATATAGTTGTATTTTTATTATAATGTATTGAGCTTCGTGTGGTTTGAAGATGTATACTTTGATCGTGTGGGCGCGGCGTGGCTGAGCACTCAAGTAATTAAATCGATGAATGTCCAGTATGGCAATAAATGTTCCTATTAAATTACTTAAAATGATGTTCCTATTAAAGGCCGCTAGACTTTATTCTTAGTTAAAATGATGAAAAATATATTTTGAAGAAAATACTGTTGTGTGTTTGTTTAATTCCAATTAGATTGACTTATCTTTTCAGGCAAAGCTGCAAAAATGTTTTACACGTGTGGACCCAATGAAGCCATGGTCGTCTCGGGTAAGTTGTCTTTATAACATTTTTTAAATACGTTATTTTTCTTGAATTTGAACTAGGTTTGTTACATATTATTTCTTAATTACCACTTAAATTGTGAGAAAACCCTCACTTGTTAGGATTATTTGAGTGGTGAAGCATTTGTATTCTTTTTTCAATTGATTTTTTAAGGTATTATTTTGTTATAAAAAGTTTTACATTGGAATTAAGACAATATTGTCCCTAGAGTTCATATGAAGAACATTTTTAGAAATTGGACACTCAAATGAACCCGAAAAGCCATTTCTTAACCTCATATACATTTACTTCACAAATGTAAAGTGCGTTGGGCATGGTAAAAACATGTTAGATAAATGTGATATATATAATAACTTTTTATTTATCAAATAAAACCATAATAGTTCCAATTTCTTGGGTTTTTCTTTTGGATTTGCCTGTCATTCGATCATCACACTGCTTAATTACGCAAAACAACTCCCATTACAATCGTATCATATGATTATGATGACCAGTAAACGTCACACAACAGTAATTTAAATTTAGCAGGGATATCCTGCATCAAGTAACATTTTTTTGCAGATGGTTACACATTAGTAACGGTCATGTTTACATTGCTCACCCTTCTGGTTCCCCGCAGGCTTTGGCCGCTCTCCTCCTTTAATGATTGCTGGAGGACGGGTTTTTGTTCTCCCGTGTATTCAGCAAATCCAGAGGTGAGGATGCCATCCTTCCTTTTTGTCCATTTTTTTGTCATTGTTACTAGAAGAAGATGAGTCGAAAAAGCTGTCCCTGGTCTTGTTGGATATCACAGGCCTGAAGGAGGGGTTGATAATTGATTTACTCCTCCCTGGCTGTGCCTGGCTTGTATAGTAACACAACCCTGTTATTAAATTATTTTTTCATTGTTGTCTTGCAATTCCCATGGAACCTTTCATGGTTGATGTAGTTTTGCATTTTCCCTGTGTCATTTCGGTTACCATGACGAGGTGAGCGGCTACTACAGTGTTACCTCGAGATACGAGTTTAATTCGAACGAACCTTTCACATTGTAATGAACTAAAAACTAATTAATTCGTTCAAACCCTCTGAAAAAACACCAAAAACAGAATATTGGATTGGAAAAAAATGTTTTATTTCTTCCAATCACCATCTATTAACAATGTAAGACATAACTAGTGGTTTAATATTACTAAAATGTGTTTAATAGAACTAAAATTAGACGGATTTCGCAAAGGGTAGAGAGAGAGGGACATAGATGGGGCGGGGTTTCGAGCGGGGGAGACTTTTTGCACCGGTGAATCATAATATAACATAAACACATTTAGATGAACTTGGATTACAATGTAGACACACTCAAAAATAAATTTAATCTAACCTTACACTAAACTTAATTCTAATTTTGTTTTACATTTTTATACCTTCTCCTGGCCAGATGGACTGTTTGCCCCGCCTTCACCCTCACTTTCACTATCGATGGGCTGTTTGCTGTTGTATTCCCTTCAAAATATTCCGAAAATGATGCACACAAATGTCCTCACAATAGGATAACGCACGACCACTTGCCAACGAGAAGTAATATATACTCCTCGTAATAGCGATCGCTCCACCATTCGGGCTGAGTGACGGAAAAAAAAAACACTGAAAAAAATGCAACGCTCCACCCAGTGCTCGTAGATATCTGTTATACACGAAAGAGATGTGGCCAACGAGAAGTAGTCTTGAATTAGCAATCGCTCCGCCAACGGGAGCTAACAGGTTGGGGGGGGTTGCATACATTTGGAAAAATGCAAAGCTCCGCCCAGTGCTCGTAGATATCTGTTATACACGAAAGAGATGCGGCAAAAAAGACAGTGTGCTACAATGATAAACAGCCACTCATGTCTTGGCCACCTGGCTTTCTCGTATCTCGAAATTTTGATCCTATCTAGGGCGAATTATTCGATCGAAATTTTCATCGTATCTCGAAATGCTCGTATGTCGAGGTACCACTCACTGTACAAGCCCAGAAGCGAAGCCCCTTGACTTGCAAGTTAAATATTTTTTTGAACCGCATTTGCAGTCAAAATAGGATTTTTTTTTAAAAAATCATCTTGCCAAAGAATATTGAAACGGGTTCCTGATTTGTGTTTTGCTTCATTTTTAGGATCACTCTAAACACGCTGACTCTAAATGTGAAGAGTGACAAAGTGTACACCCGACATGGTGTCCCCATTTCTGTCACAGGCATCGCTCAGGTAACATTTGAGACATTATTTTGACACATTTTCATTTGGCTAAGGCAGGGGTGGGCAAACCGGTCCTCGTGGGCCGCTGTGGGTGCAGGTTTTTGTTCCAACCGATCCAACACAAACACTTTAACCAATGAGGTTTCTGCTGAAACAAGAAGCACTTGACTGCAATCCACTGATTGCACTTCTAAGAAACTAGATTGGTGGAAAGGTTTCCTCTCGGTTGGAACGAAAACCCACTGCGGCCCTTTCTAGAATAGTTTCCCCACCCTTCTGCTAAGGTATAAAACACAACCCGCACACAGACAATTAAAGTACAGTTCCTTAAATCTAATGGGAAGTTTTTGCGGTTTTCTGATTTCCTCAGTGATTGTCCTAAAAGAGCATCTGACATGCAAATGTTCTGGTTTTGTGCTCAGTACACAACCTGGTCAAGTGTTCCCCCGTCCCCCCAAAAAAGAAATCAAGCTAAAGGATATCATTACATATAGATTTGGAATATGACTCAAATGATGCTTACGTTATGAACAGTTTACTCGTATCTCTAATCATTTTTTCTTATAGAAAATAACTAAATACAAAATGATCCATTCCCACCCTTTGGAAAAAACACACCAAAAACAGCATATTACAATGGAAAAACATATTTATTTGTTCTAATTCACCACCTAATCACAAGGTAACAAATTAAACCAAGGGTACAGCTTGTATGCGGACGAATTAAACTTGACATGAAACTGCAAGGTGACGGATGAAACGCCATAACGCATCGATTCTGCACACACAATCACAAGTGCATGGCTGAATATTTTCGGTGCATTCCTAATAAATAATCGTGAAGACGAAGCGAACGTTAAATGGCTGCTCTCGCACTGCTATTCTTTCTATTATGACTCGTGACTTGAAATTGAAACAGTCCTCGGATCAGGCAAATTGTTTTAAAATAGTGTTGCTCGGTTCACCTAATAATATGTAATTGTTTTGCTGAATGGAGGCTTGCTTGTTTAAATTCTTATGCAGTTGTTTATGGTTTCCGACCTTAATTCATACCTGTCAACCTCTGCCGATAACTGCCCTTATAAATGATTATGATTCCCCTTACAAACCCCCCCAAAAACTTACAAACACCGTACGACTCGTACGGTGTTTGTAAGGTTATTTGGGGGGTTTGTAAGGGGAATCATAATCATTTATAAGGGCAGTTATCGGCAGAGGTTAACAGGTATGTTAATTGTTGTTTTGAATATCTGATTTGCAATTGTTGTTGCAGTTGTTTTTTGGCCTTAATTGTGTTATTCGGTTAACCGCTAATGCAATTGTTTTGAAAAAGATAACCTTAATTGTTTTGATTCTAAGTCAACTAAATGGACAGGAGAGGATTGGTTTCTTGAGAATGGTCTGTGACGAGGACGAGTCAGGATTGATTCTCACTTGGAAGTAACGCTGGATTATTACTTTCTTTTATTAAAGTATAACTATTAATGAACCTATCAATTTCGTATGCCCGCATCTCGAATTTGTCTCGTATCTCAAGGCAAAAATTAGCTCGGAATTTTCCTCATGTCTCAAATTTCTCGTATGTTGGGACACTCGTATGTCAAGGTATTACTATATTGGCTAAGGAGGAAGATTTTTTTTCCCAGTAAATTTGTGTCAAAAACCCTTGGAAAGTGATTTTGCTCACCGAAATGAAGGAACATTTTCAATTTTTATCAGAATCAAAGGAACACCATTGTGTGTCTAACACATTTCTATCTCACAGGTGAAGATCCAAGGGCAGAACAAAGAGATGCTAGCCACCGCCTGCCAAATGTTCATGGGCAAATCAGAGGCTGAAATCGCCCAGATCGCCTTGGAGACGCTGGAGGGCCACCAGAGAGCTATCATAGCTCACCTCACCGTAGAGGTGAGGCGGACTCTTACATAGCGGGGCTGACGTGGGACTAAAACACTGGTCCGACACATCGCAGGAGATCTACCAGGACCGCAAGAAGTTCTCCGAGCAGGTTTTTAAGGTGGCCTCTTCGGATCTTGTCAACATGGGGATCGGCGTAGTCAGCTACACCCTCAAGGATGTCCACGATGATCAGGTGGAGTTGAGCAATGTTTGCAAAAAGTATGCTGCAGGTTGGGAAACACTGGAGTAGAGGGAGGAGCTTATTTCTCCAGCCGCCATTAATGGCGATAAGCATCCAATTCATTTTCATTGATCTTTCCCCGTATGACTGACGGCTCCCATACCTGTCAACTTATAGGTTTTTCCAGTGGCGGTCGGTGCATTTTCTCGTAGCGCCTTCAACGAATCAATCCAACCCTCAAAAACTATGTAATGGCTATAAAACCTTGCGACACATAAAAAATAATCAATAAATCAATGCACAAAATTTTGGTAAAATCCACTTCCTAGCAGCAATTAGTGATTAAATACAAACACTGGAGCTTTTCAGATATCAGAACCAGGCCCACAATTGAAATATTATTTAGGAATATAGCCATGTTTTACTCACCAAAAATCCTTTTTAACTGTACACAACATCCATCCTCCTTTCTTTCTTCCTTCTTTTCTATCACCATCGAAGCTAATGCTGAAAGTCGAGCCTGTCCTGTCGTATTTCTGGCATATTCCGTCTTGAAAATGGCTTTAAATCAACACAACAATATATTTGCTTGTGTTGCTAGCTCCAGATACAATTTGGTAGCTAATCACAGTTGGTGAAAACGATGACGTATCCCTATGCCTGCGACAATACATTGTGGTGTTGCCAACTCGAAATCTGATTGGTTAAAGCAACAGTCTTATCGACGCTTGTTTAATGCAGCAGAGCCCGCAGAACTGATTGTGAAGGCTTTGAGGCAGATTTCTGACCCTGGCAACAAGTAATGGCTGAAATGTGATTGGTTAAATCCTTCAATATGAAAACACATCTGGAAGCAGTGCAACCAGGGGGAAAAGCAATGAAAGGAAGCTAACAGACAATTTGGAATTATTTCATAAGTACTAATGGACAAAATATAATATATGATAGTTATTTCTTAGGCCAGCAGAGAAGGCCCTGACGGCCCGCCACTGGGTTTTTCCCATATTTTATACGTTTTCTGATCGGGCCTTTTTTTTTCTTTAGTTTTTTTGTAAAACCAATCTATTTTTACCTATTCTGGCTCTAATCCGGATCGTCCTGGTCACTGGTGGCAGATGAAAATATCATCGGGGACTGCTAATAGTATTGTGATGTGGTCCTTTTTGGAGTACATTTTAGAGTTTTACGTGTACCCTATGTGAGTAGACATGTGCCGTGTTGCATTTGTCCTTTTTTTTTTAATCGCTTAAGGGGAATTGCTATCATTAATAAGGGGATCAATTGGCCGAGGTTGACAGGTATGGCATCGTCAATATCGGGAACGGGTGAATAAGCAAAGTGTCAATTTCAGGATTACCTCCACTCACTGGGCAAGGCCAGGACAGCTCAAGTGCAGAAGGACGCCAGGATCGGGGAGGCGCAGTACAAGCGGGACGCCGTCATCAGGGTAAGAATGGAAACTTTTTTTGCTTTTCGTGTCAACTCCTACCATCTGAACAGCGGTTTCAATCTGAAAAATATCTTAAAGAATGGCAAAAAAGTTTTTAGGATTTAATGGGGTACACTTTGCCTAAATGAGGCAATGAAGCATAAACCTATTCATGTCACGAGCCAAATAAGACAATGAAAAATGCTAGCAGTGGAAAGCATTTTCTTGAACTGAAATAAAAGGAGTTCAAATTAAAACACGGAGACTTATGCGTTTACAAACGAAATCTCTTTCTTTCCGTATTCTCTACAAAGTTGTGTGACTGAACACATTTTAAGTTCAAATACTAGAGATTATGAAAATCTAAAACTAATAAAAACACTCACTCCTAAAAAAGGAGTAAATTCCCATACTAAAAATAACTGAATTAGAAAAAAGGTCAAGTAAATCAAGCCAGACTATAATGGAAAAACTCAAAACGTATTACCTTTGTAGGAGGCCCAAGCGATGCAGGAGAAGGTCTCGGCCCAGTACAAGAACGAAATCGAGATGGCCAAATCCCAGCGGGACTACGAGTTAAAGAAGTCGGCTTACGACATGGAGGTCAACACCAAGAAGGCGGAGTCGGAAATGGCCTATCAGCTTCAGGTACGTCCACTCCTCCCCGTTTCCCCGACGGCAACCCGACCGAGCATGATCTCGGCCCTCTCGCAGGTGGCCAAGACCAAGCAGAGCATCGAGGAAGAGAAGATGCAAGTGCAGGTGGTGGAGCGCAGCCAGCAGATCATGCTGCAGGAGCAGGAAATCATCCGCAAGGAGAAGGAGCTGGAGGCCAAGGTCAAGAAGCCCGCTGAGGCCGAGAAGTATCGTCTGGAGAGGCTGGCAGAGGCCCAGCGGTAAAGCCCAAATGTCATGATTCTTGCTTGAACTCCAAGTTTGGAGACTAATTTGCTTGCCACTGATTGTGCTAGATGCCCAACTTATTTGGATGGCGGGGAATGGTCGCATTGGGATTCGCAATGCATCCGAGTCAAATTGACAAGTAGCAATTGGTGTAAAAAAAATGGGGTAAGGATTTGGGAGGTGCGCCAAAGACTAACATCAAATTGGATGTGACCCATCCAAGATGGCGTTAATTGTCTCCAACAGGCACAAACCGTGACCGGACGTTTCGTCGAAAGACGTTTGATCCCCGGACGTTTGGTCGAACGGACGTTTGGTCGCCGGGTTCGCTCGCTGTCAAATTATGACAGAGAGTTTACTGTTGATATTATATATTTAGATATTAACTCACTCCATGATTATAATTTTGAGGGCTGGTTTCAACAGTAACAACCCGGCAACCAAACGTCCGTTCGACCAAACGTCTTTCGCAGAAACTTCCGAGTACCGGCACAAACAGATATAATAATAATAATCGGACATAGGCTTTGTCATCATCATTGACTCGACAAAAGCCTAATTGTCATCATAGCCAGCTGTGTATGACAAAATTGGTAGTGCTTCTCCATTAAGGTGTGTTTCCCGGCAAAAGACCCAAATAAGTGATAATTTCAGACGTGTAATTTGGCATTCTGCCGTGATGGATACAAAGCATCACCCCGAGTGGATCACTTACCTCTCACTGTCTCTCACTTACCTTTAGTCAGCCAGTATGAGGCAGATCACCGCCCAACGTCTTTTCATGTTGCCTCACCCCGAAGTTATTAGGGTTGGGAAGGGATTGTGTGTCGTGTTACGGAAAGTTTAGAGTCCTGATGGATGTGGGAAAAAAATGTCCTTAAGCCTATTTGTGAGACCTGTACCGTCTGCCAGAGGGCAGCAGCTGGAACAGGTTGTGTGACCAGGGTGGTATAGGTCCCCGACAATGTTCTGATGAGGTAACGAGGGCTGGCAATGTCTTCCAGTGAGGGCAGAGAGCAGCAGAGGATCTTCTGGGAAGTGTTGATCACTCTCTGCATGGCCTTTTTATATCACACTAATTCAAGTTTGCCAATCAATTGAATGTAGTACCGAATTTTATCACATGTACGCCGTATTTGTTGCAAAAAAAAAAAAGACTGAATTAAGGGTACAGCTTGTATGCGGACGAATTAAACTTGACATGAAACTGCAAGGTGACGGATGAAACGCCATAACGCATCGATTCTGCAGACACAATCACAAGTGCATGGCTGAATATTTTCGGTGCATTCCTAATAAATAATCGTGAAGACGAAGCGAACGTTAAATGGCTGCTCTCGCACTGCTATTCTTTCTATTATGACTCGTGACTTGAAATTCAAGTTGAAATTTTCAGCATTTTGACTTTTTTTAAAAGCATTTGTCATCGACAAAGTGTCTCTAACGAGTCTCTTTCCTCCCGACAGCCTCCAGCTCATCATGGAGGCCGAGGCAGAAGCCGAGTCTATCCGAGTGCGTCCCCCTTCCCCCCCGCCGCCATCGTCGTTGTCTTACCTTCCTTCCCGAAGACTTACGCTTTCATTTTCATTGACCGTCCGTGCAGATGAAGGGCGAGGCGGAGGCGTTCGCGCTGGAAGCCAAAGGTCGCGCCGAGGCCGAGCAGATGTCCAAGAAGGCCGAAGCCTTCAAGCAGTACGGAGAAGGCGCCATGGTGGACATGCTGCTGGAGAAGCTGCCTCTGGTCGGTTCTCGCTCCGAGCGGTAGCCCGGGCGCCAATCTCGGGGCACTCGACTCCATGTCCACCCGTCTGTCTTTCCCGCAGATGGCCGAGGAGATCAGCAAGCCGCTGTCGTCAGCCCAGAAGGTCACCATGGTGTCCAGCGGCGGCGGGGACATCGGCGCCGCCAAGCTGGCCAACGAGGTTCTGGAGATCATGACCCGCGTGCCCTCCGCCGTGGAGAAGCTCACCGGGGTGGACATCTCTCAGGTACCCACACACCATCCACGACCGTGACCGGACATTTCGTTACCGGACAGTTCGTTGACCGGACATTTCGTCGCCGGACACTTCGTCGCCAGACAGTTATAATAACAGACGAACTTAGGGTTTCGTTAAGAGGGGATAGATTTGTTTTAGTCAAAGAGGAAGATATGGTTTTAATGGCAACTGACACTAATCTCGATTTATTGGCAAAAAGTATGTTCTGGTTTTGCGACGGTACGTTCGATAGTGCACCTGACAACCATCAACTCTATACCAGTGCATACTTTTTGACAATAAATCGAGATTAGTGTCAGTTGCCATTAAAATGATATCTTCCTCTTCGACTAAAACAACGTGACCGGACGTTTGGTCGACCGGACGTTTGGTTGCCGGGTTTGCTCGCTGTCAAATTATGAGTTTACTGTTGATATTTTGATATTAGATATTTAGATATTAAACTCTCTCTCTCTCTCTCATGATTATAATTTTGAGAGGTGGTTTCAACAGTAACAACCCGGCGACCAAACGTCCGTTCGACCAAACGTCCGTTCGACCAAACGTCTTTTGACGAAACGTCCGAGTACCCTAAAACAAATCTCTCCCCTCTTAACGAAACCCTAAGTTCGTCTGTTATTCTAACTGTCTGGCGACGAATTATCCGGTCAACGATTTGTCCGTACAACCCCGCGACACCACGCAGAGTTTCTAACCCGCTGTTGCCGTCCGTGCGCAGGTCACGGGCACGTCCCTCCGCGTGCATTAAAGACGACGCGGCGCCTCGATGACCACGCTCGTGACTCCCGCCGACCGACCCCTCCCCCCTCGAGTGCATGTGAACCTTTCATCATATTTCGGTCAAGCTTCGGGCGCGGCGCCACAGAAAGTTTGCGTATCGAGAGCGTGTTTCGTGTTTATCGCCCGCTCCATGTATGCTGTATTAAGACAATGAAATAGAATGCAAAGTGAGCTAATGTAGTGAATATCGTTACACTCTACTGGATTGAGAAAGTGTGGGAGGGCCTCGCTCAAAAGAATGTTATTCTAAAAAGGTGTAATATTATGGGATTGCTGACACAAAATTTTAAAAAAGTAGTGATTTGTCGCAATAGTCGAAACATTTATTAGATTAATATAAAATGAAGAAAATGTCTTATAGTTCAAAAAATGTGAGGAAAAAAATCAAATTGTAATAGAAAAAAATTTGAGATTTATGACTATTATAATTGAAGATGTTTTAATGACTGGAAGTATTCAAAAACAGTAGGAAATTTTTAGCTTTTAAATTTTCCCTGTTTTTTTTTAATTGATAAGATTTCAAAGTTAAATTCTAACTAATTGTTTCCTCACTTTAAATATGATTTATTATTTTTTTTAACACATGCACCTTTTAGAGTAGTTATATTCTCTTTGCTTTAAAGATTAAAAGATAAAACATTACTGATGTAGCCTCTAAAGTTTTTGCATTAATTCTATTTTAATATAATCAAACATGTATACTATAATCTTCCTGCCACCTCACAATCAAGACATTTTCTGTCAAAAAAAAACCCCACTTAAAATGTAATAAAGTAAAATATATCTAAACAATTCGGTCAATCGGCGTCAATGGCATAAAAATGAGTACAATTGGAGGTCACGTAAAAGGAACGAGTGCACGTTTTAGCTACGAAAAGCAAACGAAAGTGTTTGGTATATGGATAATGTTACTAACCAAGACGCGCTGGTTCCACGACTAATCGTCCACGTTTCGAATGAAGCTGTAGTAGTTTGTTTTTTGTACGTTTTATTTACTAACCACCCAAAGCCGAATGCACGCGTCATGCCGCCAAGTGCCTGCTATCTTAAATATCGTTCAAATTCCTTATCAAACCTCAGAGCTCGTGTGTTCAGGTAAGAAATGTTCTATATTGGACTTGGGTTGTCAAACTTTGTTGGAATTTTACAACCCGAGCAAGCCATAATGCTAACAACGACGGATGCCTCTTGTTTTCATTGTAACCCTTTTTAAATTTATTTCCGTGTCTAAACGTGTGCTGTATTGTTAAATGTGGAGCATTTATCTGTTATCACAGGAAATTCTACTATAAAAGTTACAATTCCATTGCTTTTGTTATGTTTTTTTATTTTTTTGTAAAGCGGTTAACTTTGATTGAAACATCTACAAAAATAACCAGCACAAATGATGACAACAGTCAAGGTAGCAAGCATTTCTACAGAAATACAGAAGCCTCCAAATGGAGAAATTTCCATAGTACAGAAAATACACGATTTGTATTTATATTATGTACAAACTAAACAAATCACGTACTATAAAAATACAAGTTTAGTTGAACTACAGTGTATCGAAAAGGACTCAAACGGCAGGATACTTACCGCCATTTGGCGATCGGTAAGTAAAAATACATTCCGTGATGCTTCGGGGCTAATCAGCTCCCTCCCACATTAAATATGTTAAAATATATGTTAAAGTGCAGGAGCTGAGGCCTTTTAGCTATTTTAAAAAGACTAGTAGAATTCCTCTACGCTAGCATGTGTTAGCTTGACGTTCAGTCACTTCCATGTAAAATAATTTATTTTACATAGCACATGCTAGCGTAGAGGAATTATAGTTATTTTTTTACATGAAAAACTGAATTACTGGAGCTGAGGCCTTTTAGCTATTTTAAAAAGACTAGAATTCCTCTACGCTAGCATGTGCTAGCTTGTCATTCAGTCACTTTTCCATGTAAAATAAACAATTTATTTTACATAGTACGTGCTAGTGTAGAGGAATTATAGTCATTTTTTTTTACATGGAAAAACTGAATTACTGATCAAGCTAGTAGTGCTAGCCTAGATTAATTTTTAGCCATTTTTTAACATGAAAATTTTGGACTATCAAGGAAGTAAAGTCATATTTGACATGCAAAACTGTATACGTTTTCATTGACAATTATTTTTACTTTAATCTGTTCACCGTTTTCATGGACACTAAACGTATGAATCAGATTAGTTTTCGGTCACAAAATATTTGGACGTGTTGATTGACCAACTGTAGCGGAAATAGTAGAAGTTGTAGCTACTTCGACGTCAACGTGTTACTTAAAAAAAATTAGCGTTATGTCACAAGTTTTCTGTTTCCCTACCGTTCAGCAATTAATATCTCCGTGTTTGTCATGAATAAAGTTCGGTCTTTCATTCGCTTTGCTTCAACTAGATTTTAATTCCAGTTTTGGAATTAAGAGTTTGCATGAGCGCCAATCGACGTAAACGATCGGGATAAAATCTTGATCGGAATGTGCTCGATCGAGTTCAAATACCGTATTTTCACGACCAAACAGCGCATCGTATTTTTAGCCGCAGTGTCGGTAACGAGTGCTATTTCTGTATTTTAAACACACAAAGGACGCACCGTTTTTATAGGCGCAGCCAGGCATGGCACATATATGTATATATGATTATGATTCTCCTTACAAACCCCCCAAAAACCTTACAAACACCGTACGACTCGTACGGTGTTTGTAAGGTTTTTGGGGGGTTTGTAAGGGGAATCATAATCATTTATAAGGGCAGTTATCGGCAGAGGTTGACAGGTATGCAATTTTAGTATTGGTCCATATATAAGGCGCACTGGATTATAAGGCGCCCTGTCTATTTTGGAGAAAATGTAAGACTTTTATGTGCGCCTTATAGTCGTGAAAATACAGTACTCTGAATGAAGTGCGCGCAAAGCATTCTTATTCCAATCAGCTTTTTGGGTGTCCATGTAAACGTAGCCGCTGACCTACAGGTCCAGATAAAAGCGTTGACAAAGCGTCGTAAAGTGGAAATGTCAACTTCCTGTCCTCGTATAGAAAGAAGAAAAGGCTCCTAACGCAGAAGGCACCCACCACCACAATTACGCTAAAAAAACATAGCTGAGCCCCACATCTATTCTACGTCAAACTCGGTTACTGGTTTTTTTTTGGGGGGTGGGGTGTGAGAATAAACTGAGCCAGCAGCGTCTCAGCAGCCCCAATCCACCAAAAAAGTAGAAAAGACCACCAAAAGTGTGGAAAAAAAAATGGCGCGTATCACACCATGTTCATGGCGTCCTCGGTGAGGAAGGCGTGGATGTGGCCGAAGGACGGTCGGAGCTTGCAGTCGCGGTTCCAGCAGCTCAACATGAGCTCGTAGAGACCCTGAGGGCACACGGCGGGCTTTCCCAGGTACACCTGCGGGGTTGCCAGGGGGTTAGCGGAGGAGCGATCGATAGGGACGGCAAAAGGGGGGGGGGGGGCGGCTACCTGGCGGCCGTGGTCCCTGAAGAACTCGCCGGCGTTGTCGATGACTTGTTCGTCCGTCAGGTTGGAGTACGGCTGCTCTTGGCACACGCTCAGCATCTCCCACAGCGTTACGCCGAACGCCCACACGTCGCTCGCCGTGGTGAACTTGCCCTGAGCAAACAAACAAATTCAGAAACTATACTACAGTGGTACCTCTACATACGAGCAGCACTACCTACGAAAAAGGCCAAAAGAGGGCTTTCTGGGTAATGAAGTATACTCGTGCACACAACACCGATAGCCAATGGCACCCTTTCTCAGAATAAAACTTCATTACCCACAATCAATACGTGGGTAGGCCGTTATTCCGTCGTTAGCCTGTTAGCTCCCGCTATCGCTCATTCAAGACTACTTCTCGTTGGGAAGTGGTCGTGCGCTATCCTATTGTGAGGACATTTGTGTGCATCATTTTGGGAATATTTTGAAGGGAATACAACAGCAAACACCCCATCGATAGCGAAAGTGAGGGTGGAGGCGTGGCAAACCACTAACCTGGCCAGAACGAAGGTAAAAAAAATCAAAACAAAATTAGAATTTTCAACGCGAGTCGTGGCTGGTTTGATAACTTAAAAAAAAACTAAATAGTTTGTGAGGCATGGAAAAGCACCTAGCTAGTTCCGACTCAGGAATGAATTAAGGCACATGTGTCAAAGTGACGGCCTGGGGGCCAAATCTGGCCCCCCGCATCATTTTGTGTGGCCCAGGAAAGTAAATCATGAGTGCAGACTTTCTGTTTTAGGATCAAATTCAAATGAAGAGTTTAGATGTATGTTACATTTTCTGATTTACCCCCTTTTAAATCAATAATTGTCATTTTTTAATCCATTTTTTCTGTTTTTAGTTCAAAAGTCATTTTGTAAAATCTAAAAAAATATATTTAAAAAAAGCTAAAATAAACATTGTTTTAGATCTATAAAAAAAACTGAATATCCAGGGCTTTTAATCCAGTTCTTTTAATCCATTTATTTAAAAAAAAACCTAAATATCTAAAATGGTCCGGCTCACGTGAAATCAAGTTGACGTTAAAGCGGCCCGCGAACCAACCCGAGTCTGACACCCTTGAATTAAGGGATTATGATCCCATTTCCAGGAGTATGAAATACATTTTGGGATAATAAAGTCACAGGGGTCAGAGATAAGAAAAGGAAATTTACGGTAATGGATTAGTTTATTTAAAGCCAATTAGTTGGGTAGGTGATACGATAATAAGAGAAAGGGTCGAAGGTCAAAATAATTGAGCATTGATTTAACTCCCTTTACATTTGTTCTTATTTCTGTTTATATTCAAATTGCCCCCCCAACCCACGTTAAAATTGGTGTGTGTTAATAAAGTAGGCGGTCAATCTAAGATTTTACCATAAGGATGCACTCCCAGGCCATCCATCGAATGGGCAGCACAGCCCGGCCTTGGATCCTGTAGTAGTCTCCGGCATACAGATTGCGACTCATGCCAAAGTCCGCAATCTTAATGTGGCGCTCGCCGCCGGGGTCGTCGTCGCCGTCGCCCTTCTCGCCGCCCACCAGGCAGTTGCGGGTGGCCAGGTCGCGGTGCACAAAGTTGAGCGAGGACAGGAACTTCATTCCCGAGGCGATCTGGCCGGCCATGGAGATGAGAGCTGGGTAACTGTTGGGCGTGGAAGAAGAAAAAAAATTAAAATTAAGACATTTTTTTTCTGTACAGTGGTACCTCGTGATACAACATGCTCGTGGTACGACGAAAATTTCAATCGAATAATTTGCCCGTGATACGATCAAAATTTCGAGATGCGACCAAGCCAGGAGGCCAAGACATGAGGCGGTTTATCATTGTAGTACACTGTCTTTTTTGCCGCATCTCTTTCGTGTATAACAGATATCTACGAGCACCGAACGATTTATTCAGACGAGTTTCGACCAGGAAACGCACAACGCGCATGCGCAGGCAAAAAGAGGGCTTTCTGGGTCATGAAGTATACTTGTGCACACAACACCGATAGCTAACCTTTCTCAGAATAAAACTTCATTACCCACAATCAATATGTGGGTAAGCTGAGCTGTTGCATTTCCTGTTATTATTATCTAATACAAGGAGTATAATATTACTTCTCGTTCAATGCTCATAAGAACATCGGGGCACTGGCTCGTAACTCCCTCTTTGTAATAGTATCTCTGGTCGCAACTCTCTCATAGGCGCCATTCAAAGGGTACACGGTTGATTGGTCGCCGGTCTTTTGGTCGCCGATCTTTTGGTCGCAGGTCTTTTGGTCGCCCGGAAGGTAAGTGATAATTACCATTTAAATAATTGCTAAAATTCCCTAAATACAAACTGCGAATTATTATTTAGTCATACTTAATGCCCTATTAATTATTAGGCTAAAGAAAAGCTCCAAATTTGCCGGACTTTTATTGTTTTTGGTTGGAGAACTTGTTAAGACCCTGACGGACGTAGCTTCTTAAAAGGGACAACGCATGTACATACAAACTCTTCTATACTCACACGTGGGCTCAGTGAAACTGCTCATGGCCATTGTTGGCTTTTATTGATGCGTAGACTGTGTTGTTTTACCTTGTTTTGTCGCCGGTCTTTTGGTCGCCTATTGTCGCGGTCGTGGCAACCAAAAGACCGCAACCAAAAGACGGTGACCAATCGACCCCACACGGTTCAAAGCGGTTGCGACCAGAGATGTTACAAAAAGGGAGTTGCGAGCCAGTGCCCCTGATGTTCTTATGAGCAGCGGAGCGACCGCTAATTCAAGACTACTTCTCGTTGGCAAGTGGTCGTGCGTTATCCTATTGTGAGGACATTTGTGTGTATCATTTTCAGAATATTTTGAAGGGAGTACAACAGCAAACAGCCCATCGATAGCGAACGTGAGGGTGAAGGCGTGGCAAACAGCTAACCTGGCTAGAACAAAGGTAAACAAAAGATTAAAACTAAATTAGAATTCAGTTTTGTGTAAAGTTACATTAAACGTATGTTTGAGTGTGTCTGTATATATTAATCCAAGTTCATTTAAATTTGTTTGTTCCGTTTACGAGTGCGTAGTCGTGAAAAAAAACCCTGCGACTCTCTCTCCCATCGGCGAAATCCACCCAATTTTAGTTATATTAAACCCATTTTATTACTATTAAACCACTAGTTATGTGTTACTTTGTCAATAGATGGCAAATTAGAAGAAATAAAACATTTTTTCCAATCCAATATCCTGTTTTGGGTGTTTTTTCAGAGCGTTGGAACAAATTAATTTCTTTTCAATTCATTTCAATGGGAAACGTTGGCTCGAGTTACGAAAACCTCGACATACGATCTCAGTCTAGGAACGGATTACGATCGTATGTCGAGGTACCACTGTACGAGATTATCAAGGCCACCTGATGGTAGGCGTGGTGTGCGAAGGCCCGCTTTTGTCCAATAGCACGCGCTGGGACAAATACTGGTTGAGGTCCCCGCACTCCATGTACTCGGTGACCATGCAGAGGGGGTCGCTGCTGACGCAAACGCCCAGGAGACGGATGATGTTGGGGTCCTTCAGGCGGGAAAGGATCTTCACTTCCTTAAGAAAGTCGTTCCTAACAGTCAAGAGAAAAAAAATGCCGAATAACATTGAAAAATGTCACAAATCGGGAGAGAATTGTAAAAATGCAATGGTATCCAAACCTAGCATTTTTAGACGCGTCAGGTCGCAAAATCTTGACCGCTACCAGTAGAGGGCGACCTTTTCGTATGTTGAAAGGGAAGTCCAAGTTGGGGAGGTCATGGGGGTTCTCGATTTCACATAGGTGAACCTTTCAGAAAAACAATGGAGAGATTTTTAGCTATTTTGGGGACAATCACACTGACTGAGATTGTGGAATAACTGTTGACACTTTTACTATTATTGTACTATTGGACAATGTGTCAAAGTGGCGGCCCGGGGGCCAAATCTGGCCTGAATAGTCCGCTTTTTTATAGATCTAAAACAATGTTTATTTGAGCTTTTTTTAAAATATATTTTTAGATTTTGCAAAAGGATTTTTGAACTAAAACCACAGAAAAATGGATTAAAAAATGACAATTGTTGATTTAAAAGGGGGAAAATCAGGAAATGTAACATACATCTAAACTCTTCATTTGAATTTGATCCTAAAACAGAAAGTCGGCACTCATCATTGACTTTCCCGGGCCACACAAAATGATGCGGCGGACCAGATTTCGCCCCCGGGCCGCTACTTTGACACATGATCTAGACTGAGATTAGTAAAGAAGAATAAAAGTGCAATCACTGGCTGTTCAAAAGACCGCAAAAAGAGCTGATTTTCCTTCAATTAAAATTCCATGATTAAATGCCAAAAGCCATTTTGACTACTTAAGATAAGAAAAGACACATTTGGATTTTAGAGGGTTCTGCTCAGCAACAATGACAACTAGTTTAAAAATAACTTTGGTGCACTTGCCTTTACACTAAAAATAATTCTCATTTTTTTCCTTGAATACAAAGATGACAGGCAACTTTGTACCTCTCTTTTTTTTAAAAAAAAAGATCCCTTTGCTGTCAGACAACAAGATACAGTGGTACCTCGACATACGAGCACCTCGACATACGAGCATTTCGAGATACGAATAAAATTTCGAGCAAATAATTATCTCTAGATACGAGACAAATTTCGAGATGCGAGAAATCCAGGTGGCCAAGACATGAGAAGCTGTTTATCATTGTAGCGCACTGTCTTTTTTGCCGCATCTCTTTCGTGGATAACAGATATCTACGAGCACTGGGCGGACGTTGCATTTTTTCAGTGTTTTTTTTTTCATCACTCAGCGCGAATGGCGGAGAGATCGCTAGTACTTGTAGTATATATTACTTCTCGTTGGTGGTCGTGCGTTATCCTATTGTGAGCACATTTGTGTGTATCATTTTCGGAATATTTTGAAGGGAATACAAAAGCAAACAGCACATCGATAGCGAACGTGAGGGTGGAGGCGGGGCAAATACAGCCAACCCGGCCGGTATCAAACTTAAATACAAAATTAGAATTAAGTTTAGTGTAAGGTTAGATTAAATTTATTTTTGAGTGTCTGCATCGTAATCCAAGTTCATTTAAATTTGTTTATGTTATGTTACAAGCGTGTTGCCATGCAAAAAGTACCCCCCTCTCTCTCTTCTCTGCAAAATCTAATTTTAGTACTATTAAAAACATTTTAGTAATATTAAACCACTAGTTATGTGTTACTTTGTTAATAGATGGCGAATTAGAAAAATTAAAACATTTTTTCCAATCCAATATCCTGTTTTGGGTGTTTTTTCAGAGGGTTGGAACGAATTAATTTGTGTTTTAGTTCATTTCAATGGGAAACGTTCGTTGGAGTTACGAGAATATCGACATACGAGCTCAGTCCCGGAACGAATTAAGCTCGTATCTCGCGGTACCACTGTATCTCAAAATAGCGTTAAACTTTCATGATTTGATTCTGTTTTTTTTTTTTACCTCTCCAAACTGTCCCTCCCCGAGCTTCTCCTTGAAGATGAGACACTGTCGCGACAGTTCGGGCAAGGGTCCGGCGTCGGCGCCCGGGCTGGAAGGGGCCAGGGCGGGCACGGCGTAGGTGTTGTTTCCGCTCACGCCCTGCAGGCTGACAATGTCGGCTTCGGCGTAGTGCGGCACGCTGGGGGGCAGCGGCGGAGACACGGGTGGCGACAGGGCCGGGTACGGCGGCGAGCCCGGGTAGGGCGGAGGCTCGTCTTGCATCGGAGGGAAGCCCTTCTCCGGGGACGGCTCGGCGCTGCACGCTGGTCGAGAAAGACAACGACATTAAATTGAAATCTTCTCTGTCCGGATGAGAAGAGGACAGAAAATATGTGGGAAAAGGAAAACTGGGACAGGTGCTATAACAGTAAAGGAAATGACAAAATGGAAAAAAAAGACCAGCATTCAGAAAAAGGCAACCTCGATGAGGGTACTCGGACGTTTCGCCGACGGACAGTTCGCCGAACGGACGTTTCGCCGAAATGATATTCGCGTGCTCGCCCCGCCCCCGGATCGTGTGTGTACCGTATTTTCACAACTATTAGGCGCACTTAAGTCTTAAATTTTCTCCCAAATAGACAGGGTGCCTTATAATCCAGTGTGCTTTATATATGGGAAAAAAAATAAAATGTGTCATTTGTTGAGGGTGCGCCTTATAATGCAGTACGCCTTATAGTCGTGAAAATACTGTACATGTTTTTCAACCTCGGCCCACGGGCCGTTACACATAAGATTCATTTAGAAATAACAAGGGCATGTACTGCCCCCCGCTGGACATATTTCTAAATACAAGTAACGTACTACAATGTGCGGCCAATTTGTTATATTTTTTATTTTATCCTTGCGTCTAAAGTAGTAGCCATTTTGATACGCAATGTAATTTATCAAAGCTGGGGATTGATGTCTGACACTGAAAAAAAAATAACACTAGAAGACTTCTGTGAAATTCTAGAGAACAATACCTGAAAATGCCATGGAACACACTTTTACTTCTAGTTTCATTTTAAATAATTTCCCATTATTTGGGGAAATATATATTCAAAATGATTTGCTGAGAACCTTCATTCAAAGATTAATCTCAACGTTTTCTATGCTGGTGTAAGTTTTCTGGAGTAGGATTTCTGGATTTACAATTTCATTACAGTAGTACTTACTGTTACTACTATTTTATTTTCTCTATTTCTTCTGTCACGCACTGTTCTGCGTGATCTCCAAATGGCTACTACTTTAAAAGCAAGGATAAAATTAAAAATATAAAAGAATTGCCAGCACATTGTAGAATGTACTTGTATTTAGAACTATGTCCAGCGGAGGGCAGTACATGCCCTTGTTATTCCTAAATGAATGTTATCTGTAATGGGCCGTATATCGCCCAGCCCTACTTATTAACCACTGAATACAGTTGTACCTCTACATACGAGCAGCTCTACATACGAGCATTTCGAGATACGAGTAAAATTTCGAGCAAATAATTCGCTCTAGATACGAGAAAAATTTCGAGATGTGAGAAAGCCAGGTGGCCATGACATGAGGTTGTTTATCATTGTAACGCATCTTTTTTGCCGCATCTCTTTCGTGTATAACAGATATCTACGAGCACTAAATGGTTTCTTCAGATGAGTTTCTCCTACACATGGACCAGAAAACGCACAACGCGCATGCGTGGGCAAAAAGAGGGCTTTCTGGGTAATGAAGTATACTCGTGCACACAACACCCATAGGCAATGGCACCCTTTCTCAGAATAAAACTTCATTACCCACAATCAATACGTGGGTAGGCTGAGCTGTTGCATTTTTTTTCGTGTTTTTCCTTCCTTAGCCTGTTAGCTCCCGCGATCGCTCATTCAAGACTACTTCTCATTGGCAAGTGGTCGTGCTTTATCCTATTGTGAGGACATTTGTGTGCATCATTTTCGGTATATTTTGAAGGGAATACAACAGCAAACAGCCCATCGATAGCAAACGTGAGGGTGGAGGCGGGGCAAACAGCTAACCCGCCCAGAATGAAGGTAAAAAAAAATAAAATAGAATTCAGTTTTGTGTCAAGTTACATTAAACGTATGTTTGAGTGTGTCTGTATATATTAATCCAAGTTAATTTAAATGTTTGCTCGGTTACGAGTGCGTTGCCGTGGATTAAGTTAAAGTCCCCCTGAAATACGTCTAATTTTAGTTCTATTAAACACATTTTATTACTATTAAAACCACTAGTTATGTGTTACTTTGTTAATAGATGGCGAATTAGAAGAAATAAAACATTCTTTCCAATCCAATATCCTGTTTTTGGTGTTTTTTCAGAGAGTTGAAACCAATTAATTAGTTTTTAGTTCATTTCAATGGGAAACGTTCGTTCGAGTGACGAGAATATCGACATACGAGCTCCGTCCCGGAACGAATGAAGCTCATATCTCGAGGTACCACTGTACAAGTTAATTAAGACAGCAGCTTCGATAAATCCGATAAAAATGCAAACAACCCAGATCTTAATTCGAGTCCTGCGAGAAGAGCGATGGCAGACAAATCAACTAGAGAAGAGCGCATCCAATTCAGGCTGAAGGTGAGAATGCATTCGATTAGAACTAAGCCACCACCACACAAGGCAAGAGTTAAAAAAAATAGGAGTCAAGTCAGGCGCATGCAAGGCGAGAATCCAAATGACAGCAACGACCTTGACGGATAGAAAAAGTAAAAGGGGGAGAGCGCAGCGTTTCTCGTATTGCGGCCGGCCCAATCCGCGGCGTCTTACCATAAGGCACATTGAGACTCTTTTCCTGAGCCTGACAGTTGCTGGGCCTGGAGCCTTTCCTGTGATCTGACAGGAACAGGTGATAGGCCGGGTTGTTTAACAGCAAGGCTGGGAGATCACAAACACACACACACAACACACACACAAACACACACGACACACACAAACACACACAAGACGAGGCGGGGCACCGCATAAAGTAGAGACAGAACAAAACAAAATAAGGTACTGTTAGCATGTGGTGACTGATAAATCAAGAGGAAGATGGGATGCAAGAAAGAGGCAACACAACAAGGCGGGTGAGCAAAACAAAAACAACACAATTGGGAGAAATCTTATTTTGTTTTTTGAGTTACTCGGGTTATTGGAAAAGCAAAAGAACCTGGCGGAGACTAAGTGGCGACCTCCCGCGGTGGCATGCCCTCCCTCATTCGTGGTCTCCTTTTCATGTTAGTTTCTCTTTTTCAGCCCAAGAACAAAAGGCGCTTTGTGCCCCTCTTGAGCATTGCATTCCCACACAGGAAGGCTTCCAAGTGCCTTTGGCTTACTTGTGCGCACGGTGCTGGTGAAAATACGTCACGCTAGAAAGAAATCAGGGTTTTCCTAAACAGGTCTCAGGACAAAAGTATCGGGACACTTTTTTTTAAGTCATGTCGCAAAGGTCATCCTTAGCACTTGCTAAATACAGTGGTACCTCAAGATATGAGCTTAATTTGTTCCAGGACGGAGCTCGTATGTCGATATTCTCATCACTCGAATGAACGTTTCCCATTGAAATGAACTAAAAATGAATTAATTTGTTCCAACCCTCTGAAAAAACACCAAAACAGGAAATTGGATTGGAAAAAAATGTTTTATTTCTTCTTATCGCCATCTATTAACAAAGTAACACATAACTAGTGGTTTAATAGTACTAAAATGTGTTTAACAGTACTAAAATTATATGGATTTTGAAGGAGGGGGGGCGCTCGTTGCACGGCAACATGCTCGTTTCATAATAAACAAATTTAAATGAACTTGGATTACGATGCAGACACACTCAAAAATAAATTTAATCTAACCTTACACTAAACCTAATTCAAATTACTAGCGATCGCTACGCCATTCGCGCTGAGTGACGGAAAAAAAACACTGAAAAAAATGCAGCGCTCCGCCCAGTGCTCGCAGAGACATTACAAAGAGGGAGTTGCGAGCCAGTGCCCCTGATGTTCTTATGAGCAGCCAACGAGAAGTGATATATACTCCTCGTATTAGCGATCGGTCCGTATTTCGCGCTGAGTGACGTAAAAAAACACTGAAAAAATGCAACGCTCTGCCCAGTGCTCGTAGATATCTGTTATACACCAAAGAGATGCGGCAAAAAAGAGTGTATTTTTCAGAGGGTTGGAACGAATTAATTTGTTTTTAGGTCATTTTATTGGGAAACGTTCGTTTGAGTTACGAGAATATCGACATACGAGCTCAGTCCTGGAACGAATTAAACTCGTATCTCGAGGTACTGGCAAAACAATTTCATACTCAAATATACTGCGTTAAGATCTAGATCACTGAATGAAGCTGTATTTTTTTTAATTTTTTTTATCGCTAGGTGTCCCAATACTTTTATCCACACATTCTTATGTTTTCTACTGGCATTTCACTCCAAGAGCATCAAAGCTTGCGGACGCTCGCCTTCATCTGAGGACAAAGAGCATGTCTCCATGCCGCATGTGTGGTTCATTTTTTTTTGTGGTGCCTGTGACTTTAAGGGTTACCTGTGCTGTCTCGGTGATCCCTCGGGTGCAGCAGAGCGCTGGGCTCCTGGTATTCGCTTTCGCCCTCTCGTTCGGGGTCGTCGGGAAAGGTGTGTATGCGCTGATAGCGGCTGGAGTAGCTGTGCGTGTTGTTGATGACAACGTTGTCCGACGGAACCGACAGGTGAACGCGCAGTTCGTCGCCCGACAGACCACTTTGAGCCTACCAAATAAAAAATAATTAAAAAATACCGTATTTTCACGACTATAAGGCGCACATAAATCTTAAATTTTCTCCAAAATAGACAGGGCGCCTTATAATCCAGTGCGCTTTGTATATGGACCAATACTAAAATTGTTATCACAATAAAATAAAATAAATCAGTCGATAGGACAACTACAGCAAGCAGCCCCCGACTACTATTTTCCCGTAGATAAAGTACTGCGCAGTGACTGCTGGGATATATCGTTTTTTTTTGTCAATACACCCAATGGATTGTGGCCTGGCGATCGGCATCAACACTAGCTAGCTACTATTTGCGAATGGATTGTGGCCTGGCGATCGGCATCAACACAGTTGCGAAGCATGGAAGACAGCCTTGGAATAGTTATGCTAGCTACTAGCTAGCTACTATTTGTGAATTAATTGTGGCCTGGCGATCGGCATCAACACAGTTGCGAACCATGGAAGACAGCCTTGGAATAGTTATGCTAGCTACTAGCTAGCTATGGATTGTGGCCGCCTGGACGAACGTATTAAACTCAGCATTTTCGATGGACAATTGTTCAATTTGGACACAGAAAATGAGGACTTTGATGGATTTGTGGGTGATGATGACGTGAGTACATTGTAAAATGGCTAAATAAAGTACAACCAAACTCAGTCTTGCTTCTGTTGGCTTTTTAAAAACGTGTTTTTGGCGTGCGGGTGTAGCATGCATTTGGTGCATGTGGCACCAAATTAGTATGTTCGCCGTTGTAGTATATTGATACTATTAGTGCAAAGTTATCACAGCCGTCAACCTGGGTGTATTGACAAAAGGACTATATATCCTAGCAGTCACTGCGCACCGGAAATAGCGTCTGGGTCTGCCTCCGTAGACAGCGCTATTACGGTTCGATAATCATCCATAAATAATATATATATGCCATGCCTGGCTGCGTCTTTAAAAGCGGTGCGTCCTGTGTGTGTGTAAAATAGAGAAATAGCACTCGTTATTGACCCTGCGGCTACAAATACGATGTGCCGAATAGTCTTTAAAATACGGTAAATAAAAAACATTGGGCAGATTTGGGCCAGTCAGTCAAAATACCCCGCAATTTGAATCGCACCTTTCCCAGTAGTTTCTTCCAGTACTGTCTCCACAGAATGACGGCAATAACGGCCAGCAGCAAGAGAATGATGCCCACCAGGCAGCCAATCAGAATGGCTGTATTGCTACTGTCGTCCTTCGCCACCGGAAGCCCCGCCCTCGGGGAGACGGCGGCCAACTCGGAACCTGCAAAAAAGGGAGAGAAAAGTTGACATAGTGTACGTGTAGGAAGGTTATTGTTAAGGAAAATGGACGAAATGACCAAAACATTTGTGAACTGAAAATGGATAAAAACTAAATTACCAATAAAAACTTAGTGTGAGGCCAATGCACTAACCCAGATGTGTCAAAGTGGCGGCCCGGGGGCCAAATCTGGCCCACCGCATCATTTTGTGTGGCCCGGGAAAGTCAATCATGAGTGGCGACTTTCTGTTTTAGGATCAAATTCAAATGAAGAGTATAGATGTATATTAAATTTCCTGATTTTCCCCCTTTTAAATCAATAATTGTCCTTTTTTAATTCATTTTTTCTGTGTTTTTAGTTCAAAAATCATTTTGTAAAATCTAAAAATATATCAAAAAAGCTAAAATGAACATTGTATTAGATCTATAAAAAAACTGAATATCCAGGGCTTTTAATCCAGTTCTTTTAATCCATTCATTAAAAAAAAAATCTAAATATTATATCTAAATGAAAATGAAATCGAGTTGACGTTAACGCGGCCCGCGAACCTGAAACCGAGTCTGACACCCTTGTAATAACCACTCGCCCACTTCTACATATCATAATTGTCCTATTCTATATTATAGTAATACTATTTAATCCTATTCTACCCTACCTTATCCTATCTTTTTCCTCTTATATTTTATTATTATTCAATTCTATTATCTATTATTCTACTCTAAAAGTGTATTGTGTTTACTATGAAAAAAATAGTAATTATAGTTGAAAAGTGAAAAAGATGTCCAATCCAACCCAAGAACAATATATTTAACAGAATGACTCTTCCAAGACGTATTAAGAAAGTATAAGAAAATATTTTACCTTTTTTACTTCTAATAAAACCAATAAAAACCGAACCAAAACCCCAAGCTCAACGAAATTGAATCAAGAAAAATGAAAAATTAATACCAACTGGCAAATCCATTAAAAAAAAAACTATGTATTTCAAACTAACTGAGCCAGAGGAAAAAAGAAAACACAAAAACTGAAATGAAAAATCCAAACTAACCTTGACGTGCAATACAGATAACACGCACAGACACAAAATCCAAACCCAGTTCATCAGGTTACATGTGATAAGGAATGAATGATGCATAGCACGCAACCCTGGTTTTGGGAAAAGAATGCCTCCTTATGTTCACAGCCACGTATAAAAATCAGAGGTCATTTAATCTCCTCCAAAGGGCACGAGGCGCACACAGGTATGCGAGAACAAACACCAATGCAAAGAAAGACAAGACGGTCAGTCTCCCCCGCAAGCTTATCAGAATGTCAACACAATGTTGGCCATAAATCCCAACTACAGTGGTACCTCGACATACGAGCACCCCGACATACGAGCATTTCGAGATACGAGTAAAATTTCGAGCAAATAATTCGCCCGAGACACGAGAAAAATTTCGAGATACGAGAAAGCCAGGTGGCCATGACATGAGAGGCTGTTTATCATTGTAGCACACTATTTTTTTGCCACATCTTTTTCGTGTATAACAGATATCTACGAGCACTGGGCGGAGCGTTGCATTTTTTTCAGTGTTTTTTTTCCGTCACTCAGCGCGAATGGCGTAGCGATCGCTAGTAATTAGAATTAAGTTTAGTGTAAGGGTAGATTAAACTTATTTTTGAGTGTGTCTGCATCGTAATCCAAGTTCATTTCAATTTGTTTATGTTACGAGCGTGTTGCCATGCAAAAAGTGCCCCGCCCCTCCGCCCTTCGTTCTCTTTCCCCCCTTCGAAATCTGTATAATTTTAGTACTATTAAACACATTTTAGTAATATTAAACCACTAGTTATGTGTTACTTTGTTAATAGATGGCGAATTAGATGAAATAAATCATTTTTTTCCAATCCAATATCCTGTTTTTGGTGTTTTTTCAGAGGGTTGGAACGAATGAATTTGTTTTTAGTTCATTTCAATGGGAAACGTTCGTTCGAGTGACGAGAATATCGACATACGAGCTCAGTCCCGGAACGAATTAAGCTCGTATCTCGAGGTACCACTGTATTAGTCCTCCTCCACTTAGCGGGGGGGGGGGGGGGAGCAGGAAGCGCATTGATATGGCAGCCACTACCCCTCCCTGCATTCATCCTCCCTTTGTCTCACCTGACAGCGTCCAATTAGCAGTGGTGTCCATCTTGAACGTGGTGGGGCTGGCGGTGGGAGGAGGTGCTGGATGATTAGGAGGTGGAGATGGACAAAAGAGGAGGGGGAGGGGGGAGTAAATGGTTGCAGGTGGTGAGGGAGAAGAGAAAGAATGAGGCGGACAACTCCAGCAAAGAAAGATAAAGAGAGGGCTCGGGCATGTTGGGTGATGATGGGAAAATTGAGGAGGAGGGCGTCCGGGGGGAGGGTTGGACTCACCGGAAGCCATGGCGGTGGCGTTGGCGCCGCCGCCGTTCGGGGTCGGAGGAGTGGTGGGATTGAGGGGAGGAGAGACGCTAGAGGTGGGAGTCTTGGGACCACTTTCCGGTGTCACGTCCTTTTTCAATGGTTCTGGATTGAAAGGATGAACATTGTTTATTTAAAATGAAACACTGTAACAAAGGCTAAAAAAATGAGTATTATCATCATAGTGAAGGGGAAATTTTTGGTTAAGGTTAGCTTTGGATATCACAGTGTAACAGAGTACAGTGGTACCTCGAGATAAGAGCTTCATTCGTTCCGAGACTGAGCGCCTATGTCGATATTCTCTTAACTTGAACGGACATTTCCCATTGAAATGAACTAAAAACTAATTAATTAGTTCCAACCCTCTGAAAAAACACCCAAAACAGGATATTGGATTGGAAAAAAAACATTTTTTAACATGTTCTCGCAATTTTGAACGTATTCTGGCCATTTTAACGTATTCTTGCCATTTTTTACGTATTCTTGCAATTTTTAACGTGTTCTTGCAATTTTTAACGTGGTTTAGTATAAGGTTAGATTAAACATATTTTTGAGTGTGTCTGCATCATAATCCAAGTTCATTAAAATTTGTTTGTTATATTACGAGCGTGTTGCCGTGCAAAAAGCGCTCCCCCCTCTCCCTGTCAGTCTCTCTCTTTCCCCCCTTTGAAATCCGTCTAATTTTAGTACTATTAAACACATTTTATTACTATTAAACCACTAGTTATGTGTTACTTTGTTAATAGATGGCAAAATAGAAGAATTAAAACATTTTTTCCAATCCAATATCCTATTTTTGGTGTTTTTTTCAGAGGGTTGAAAACGAATTAAGTTGTTTTTAGTTCATTTCTATGGGAAACGTTGATTTGAGTTACGAGTAAATCGACATACGAGCTCAGTCCCGGAACGAATTAAGCTCGTATCTCAAGGTACCACTGTATTGTGTATTCAAGAAAAAAAAATCAAATCAAATAAAAAGTGTTCAAATTGACCAAGCACTGAAATAAAACATGTATAAAAATAAATACAACAAATACTTGAGCACTCAGAGCAGATTTTCACCTAAGCAGCCAAACTCAAAGCATCACCATATTTCTGACCCCTGTGACCTTTTCAAGTCTCTCTGTCTAAGTTTAGTACTATTAAACACATTTTAGTACTATTAGACCACTAGTTATTTGTTACTTTGTTAATAGATGGCGAATTAAAGCAAATAAAAATGTTTTTCCAATCCAATATCCTGTTTTGGGTGTTTTTTCCAGAGGGTTGAAAACGAATTAATTTGTTTTTAGTTCCTTTCAATGGGAAACATTCATTCGAGTTACGAGTAAATCGACATACGAGCTCCGTCCCGGAACGAATTAAGCTCGTATATCGAGGTACCACTGTAATATTGATTGATTGAATATAAGCCAGGCAGCTTGTTACCCCAAACGAGCGTTCATCAATTTAAACTCCCATGGGCGCTTACGTTCTTACCAGAGATGAAGGAGATCTCACTGAGAAGCAGCCATCTGTCGGTGAAGTAAAAGTTGCAGCGCAGCAAGTGGGCCTGGTGGCCGTCCAACGGCAGCGAGACGCTCCGAGCCGAAGGGTCCTTCAGGTCGTCCAGGGGCACGGGCAGGACGAGGGGCGGGGCCGTCCAGGGCCGCAAGAGGCCGGCCTTGAACACGCACTCCACCTTGTTGAACACCCGCACGCCCTGCGTGTGACGATTGTTGCCGTGCACCTGAAAGTAGAAGACAGACAAATGAGATCCAATTTTATTTCTCACTTGGGGAAAGCTTCTGGGCCCGATCGCGGATTCAATTAAGAGACGAAAAAGTCCCACAGGTTCTCATTTCTGGCTGCCTTGATTGCTTTTGGAAGACGCCGAGGAGAATCTGGAGTCGCCGCTGATGAATTCGACGAGAACGCAGCAGACGGGGAAAGAAGCGAGTGGACTGACAAGTGCTTGAGCAGAACTCCGAGTCAAAAGTCAATCGAAGAATCCCGTGATTTATTTGATTTATTGGTTTGTCCTCAGCTAAATTTTGCACGACTGTCACCTGGGGTACAAGCGTGAATGGTTTTCCATCTCCTGGTGCCCTGCGATTGTCTGGCCAAGGAATCAGGGTGTCCCTCGCCAGCCGGGACAGGCTCCAGCACCCCCCGCAACCCTTGTGTCAGAAAATGAATGAGAAAATTGTCCATCTTAGCGCCGCGAATGTAACAGATGACGATCCGCAGGCCGCAGAGGTTGCGCGTTGTTAACCTCGCACTTAATTCTGAGCCTGTCAACGTTAACCGTATCCACATGTGAAGCAAACAGCTGCGCCACATGTTGAACAAACGTGCACGCTTGGGCCCAGGTTGCGCCGCTTGCGCAAAAAAAAATAAATCCCCAAGGACAAAAACTAAAGTCTCATGACTCCTATGGGGGAAAAAAAGTAATCCCTTTTGTTTAAAGAAGTGCAGTTTAACACACATGGTCAGAATCCTAATCAGGTGCACGTGAAGTAACTTTGTTACAGTGGTACCTCGAGATATGAGCTTATTTCGTTCCGGGACGGAGCTCGTATGTCGATATTCTCGTCACTCGAACGAAAGTTTCCCATTGAAATGAACTAAAAACAAATTAATTTGTTCCAACCCTCTGAAAAAACACCAAAAACAGGATATTGGATTGGAAAAAGTTTTATTTCTTCTAATTCGCCGTCTATTGACAAAGTAATAAATAACGAGTGATTTAAGTAATAAAATGTGTTTATGAGAACTAAAATTAGATGGATTTCGCGGGACTTTCCACGACAACGCACTTGTAACCGAAGAAACAAATTTAAATTAACTTGGATTAATATAAACATTTAATATTACTAAAATGTGTTTAATAGTAGTAAAATTAGACGGATTTCGAAGGGGGCAGAGAGAGAGGGGGAGGCGCTTTTTGTACGGCAACATGCTCGTAACATAACAAACAAATTTAAATGACCTTGGATTACGATGCAGACACACAAAAATAAATTTAATCTAACCTTACACTAAATTTAATTCTGTATTTAAGTTTGATACCTTTCTGCTCCCGGCCGGCCGGGTTGGCTGTTTGCCCCGCCTCCACACTGACTTTCAGTCAATATCAAGTTTTTTTTTTTTAGTTTGTATTCAAAATATTCCGAAAATGATGCAGGCAAATGTCCTCACAATAGGATAACGCACGACCACTTGCCAGCGAGAAGTAATATATACTTCTCGTAATATCGATTGTTCCGCCATTTGCGCTGAGTGACGGGAAAAAAACACTGAAAAAAATGCAACGCTCTGCCCAGTCCTCGTAGATAACTGTTATACACGAAAGAGATGCGGCAAAAAAGACAGTGCGCTACAATGCTAAACAGCCTCTCATGTCTTGGCCACCTGGCTTTCCTTATCTCGAAATTTTTCTCGTATCTAGAGAATTATTTGCTCTAAATTTTACTCGTATCTAGAAATGCTCGTATGTCGAGGTACCACTGTAATCCCTTTTGTTTAAAGAAGTTCAGTTTAACACACGAGGTCAAACTCCTAATCGGGTGCACTTCAAGTAACTTTGTTATAATCAATGCGTTCCCGCTCTCGACCACAACGTCCCCATCAGCTAAGGTTAGCGTTGGAAAGCCTCGTCGGGGAAATCCAGGAAATGGCCTAAGCTTTAAAAAAAAAAAAAAAAACATTGCGAGCGTTACAAAGAAAAGAATTGGTGTTCCACTAAAAACAATGCGTGCACAACTTGAGGATTTATTACAATAACAAGGAGAGCATGCGGTGAATGCTGACCATAATGGGACGATAACAAAAACACAAAGCTTGTCAGCAGAACGCATCTCGCCGTATAACACAACAGGACACGCTGTTCTCGCAGCAGTTTCATTTGATTTGCTACAAAAATAACACACTGTTAAATAATAATGAGGCTGGGTGAAGTGAAAATCTTTTTCATTGGAAAGGAAAGTCAGGAAAATATTGCTGCGTACAAAATTAATAGTGGCTGAGGGCTTTTATATATTCAACGCTCATTAAAGGAGAGGCTTCTCTTTTTTTTTTGAATAGCATAATTGCGCTAACTTTTTTGAACTCGCTGTCAATCAAACGATCCAGAAAATATTAACGTGCTTGGTAAAAATGGAGCCAGAAGTTATGGTGGATTTTTCCAGTTTGTAGATTTTAAAAAAAAAGTTTTTTATGTGTGCCCATCAGTGGCGGGCTGTCAGGAACTTCAAGGCCTTCTCTGCTGGCCTAAGAAATATCTGAATCTCAGACTGATGTTAATTATATTTTGTCCATCAATACTTATTAAATAATCCCAAATGGTCTGTTAGCTTCCTTTCATTGCTTTTCCCCCTGGTTGCACTGCTTCCAGATGTGTGTTTTCATATTGAAGTATTTAACCAATCACGTTTCAGCCATTATTTGTTGCCAGGGTCAGAAATCTGCCTCAAGGCCTTCACAGTCAGTTCTGCAGGCTCTGCTGCATTAAACAAGCGTCGATAAGACTGTTGCTTTAACCAATCAGATTTTGAGTTGGCAACACCACAATGCCTTCTCGCAGGCGTAGGGATATGTCATCGCTTTCACCAACTATGATTGGCTAGTGATTAGCCAGAGCTACCAAACTGTATCTGGAGCGTGCAGAGCTAACAAACTGTATCCGGAGCTCGCGAGGTGCACAAGCAAATCGATTGTTGTGTAGATTTAAAGCCATTTTCAAGACGGACTATGCCAGAAATACGACAGGACAGGCTCGACTTTCAGCATTAGCTTCGATGGCGATAGAAAAGAAGGAAGAAAGAAGAAAGGAGGATGGATATTGTGTACTACAGTTAAAAAGGATTTTTGGTGAGTAAAATATGGCTATATTCCTAAATAATATTTCAATTGTGGGCCCGGTTCTGATATATGAAAAGCTCCAGTGTTTGTATTTAATCACTAAATGCTGCTAGGAAGTGGATTTTACCCGTTGAAGGCGCTACGAGAAAATGCACGGACCGCCACTGGTGCCCATAGAGACAAAACATTGGTCAATTGCCTTATTCAAGTGTATTTTGGAGGTTACGCTGATCACATGACCTGTAGTCTGAAAATCTTCTAATTTAAAACAATATCGCCAAATATGAAGTCCTTTATAAAGTCCAAATTAAACTTGTATCTCGAGGTACCACTGTACACTTAAATTTCAACATTATACGATTTGAATCTTGTAATAGTACAATCTATGATGCAATGTTCGTCCTATTTCAATTGTAATCTCATAGTAGTTAGACTTCAATCAGATATTAACATTTTTTCTAGGAATATTCCAATTTATGAACCCATGTAAATGCTTACGGCACACCTGACCATCGCTCACATTGTTTGGGAAACACTGCATCATGGTGCCGTGATGCTTGACTTAGCATAATGAGGTTATTCAGTTCTTCTTATCTCTGCTAAGCACATGGCAATAATTTTAAGAGCGCTAAATAACTATAATGCATATATAAAACAAGTTCATTAAAGCATTTTAAGACCGAGTAGATTTAATTTATGCACCGAGTTACTCCAGAATTCAATCCATGTCATGACGTGGTGACTTAAAAAAAGAACATCTGGAAATAAATCCTTTTTTTTTTTAAAGGGGGGCTTGCGCCCCGAGATGGGATGTGAATCAATTCAGACAGGAAATTGAAAATTGAACAATTGCCGAGGTACCCAATTCAGTTTGTTTAAAAATAGGGGTGTCGGAACCCGCAGAGAGGTTCCGGTGGGAATGCAAAGATCAGATTGAAATGAAAAACAAAAAAAAAATGGAAATGCAATCCGACATTTTGCTAGCTTTAAGCCTCCGAATCCAAAACTAGAAGTAAATAAGCCTTTCCCTAAGCTTGTGTGTATGGAGTATAAGAATGGAGGCAAAGTGAATCCACTCTCTTGAGGGACAATTGAAGGATTCTAGTACTTCTTTTTCTCTCTCAAGACAAAGTGAGCTCAATACTTGCAGGCTACAATGCTGGCTTCCATAAAATTTACCACTTATAAGACACTCAGAGAGGAAAACAATCCGTGTTTTCTTTTCACTGGCTGCCATTGATGGGGATAGACGTCCAATTATTCGCCGTCAGGCCTCCCATTCAAAAGGGTTAGATGTGTGTACAGTAATCCCTCGAATATCGTAATTAATGTAGACCAAACATGGCCGCGATAATTGAAAAAACGCCAAGTATTATAACTACCTTTTCTTTTTTCTTCTTCTTCATTGCTGATTTCTAGTGGCTGCCGCTTAGATTAGATTACTTTATTCATCCCGTATTCGGGAAATTTCACTGTCACAGTAGCAAGAGGGTGAGAATACAGACACAGGAAAAGGCATTTTAGACATAAATAAATAGGTAAAAAATAAGTGCGTTGCATATTCATATCAGTGGTGTGCCGTCAGGGCCTTCTCTGCAGGCCTAAGAAATATCTGAATCACAGACTGATGTTAATTATATTTTGTCCATGAATACTTATTAAATAATTCCAAATTGTCTGTTAGCTTCCTTTCATTGCTTTTCCCCTGGTTGCACTGCTTCCAGATGTGTTTTCATATTGAAGCATTTAACCAATCACATTTCAGCCATTTTTTGTTGCCAGGGTCAGAAATCTGCCTCAAAGCCTTCACAATCAGTTCTGCAGGCTCTGTTGCATTAAACAAGCGTCGATAAGACATGCTTTAACCAATCAGAATTCGATTTGGTGACACCAAGGCCTTCTCGCAGGCGTAGGCATACGTCATGGCTTTCACCAACTATGATTGGCTACTGATAGAGTGGACTAGCCAGAGCTACCAAACTGTATCTGGAGCGAGCTGCACAAGCAAATATATTGTTGTGTTGATTTAATAGCGGTTTTGTCAACCCACAATGGCAGGAGGAGGAGAAGAAATTGATTTGTTTGCAGATTTACTGTCAAAGCCATTTTCAAGACGAACTTTTCAAGAAAAGCTGGACATCATTAAGAAAGGTCGGACACCTCCAAAGCAAGCCTGTCACAACCGGGAACGAACATTTTCAGCACTAAATCGAATAAAAACGTATGCCAGAAATACGAGAGGACAGGCTCGACTTTCAGCATTAGCTTCGATGGCGATAGAAAAGAAGGAAGAAAGGAGGATGGATATTGTGTACAGTTAAAAATGATTTTTGGTGAGTAAAATATGGCTATATTCCTAAATAATATTTCAATAGTATGAGGTTATTATTGATGATTTTTTATGTGTCGCAAGCTGTAGCTGCAGTAGAGGTTTTATAGCCATAAAATAGGGTTGGATTGATTCTGAAAGCTGAAGGCGTCGCTAGAAAATTCACGGACTGCCACTGATACATTTACATATACACACATATATACATATGTATACATACGGTTGGTCTTAACATTCAGACATTTCTTTTGTTAAAGAGCCAGAATTTCAGTGTGGATTTTCACATTTTTATGAACTTTAAAAAAAATCTCTATAGATTTTTAAAATAATTATTAGCAGAAAAAAATGGCAAAGAGGTTAATTTGCCATAAGCAAAGTCGCGATAATAGAGGGAAGACTGTACCCCATCAGAAAGACATTGAATATTATTGTCCATTTCTTAAAATAGGCCTACCTGCATGAAATGAAGGACACGAGGCTTCTCAAAGTGGAACTCGATTTCCACGCTGGGTTTGCCGAGAACGTCTTTATTCCAGCCCAAGTAGTCGTAACCTGGCCACACCCGCAGTTCTTGGCTCTCCATGAAGTCGTCTCCTCCAAGGACGCCATCGCACAGTTGACCCAGGCCGCTGAACTGCATCCTGCAGGCGCACACGTCATGTGGAGGGGCTTAATTTGGCTCAGCTTTGACATTTTTTCTCTCTTAAAACTCATTCCCTACTGTTGATAGATGTCAAATCCATTAGAACTAGGAATGCTTCGGCATCGATTGATCCTTCCCGGTCAAAATGAATTGGACATCATCAAAGGCAATTTATGAAATAACTTAAAAGCCAATAGAACAGAAGGTAGGTTGTTATCGGGGTTCGGTCAGTGTGGTAATGTGCCAAAGTTAGTGTTAACCCAGGTCTGTTTGGTTTATTTCCATTAATAGTATTGTCACAGTAGCAAGAGGGTGAGAATACAGACACAGGAATAGACATTTTAGACATAAATAGGTAATAAATAAGTAAATAAATAAATAAGTGTGTTGCAGGAAATATATATACACATATATATGTATGTGTATATATATACACATATATATGTATGTGTATATATATACACATATGTATATGTGTGTATATATATATATATATATATATATAAATAATATATATATATATATATATATATACATACATACATACATTCATACATATATACACACGTACATACACACACACACATACAAATATATATATGTATACATACACACACACACATACATACATACACACACACATATATACATACATACACACACATACATATGTATACATATACATATACATATACATATACATATACATATACATATACATATACATATACATATACATATATATATATATATATATATACACAAAGTTAGTGTTAACCCAGGTCTGTTTGGTTTATTTCCATTAATATTATTGCCATCGAGTTAATGATTAATTCACAGTATGTTATGAAAAATGTAATATTTTGCACGACGAAGCACTTTTCAAATGATCTGTAAAGATAAAAAAAACACGTGGCATAAAGTGAAACCTCGATTTACAAGAAGGGCTGCCGTGATCGTTACAATAAAAAATATGGAAATAAATATGAAAAACGGCTCACAATAGGGTGCAATAAATTACAAGCTTTACTAACATTCATTTCCGCTGTTCTCCCTCTCTTGAAGACAACGTGTTCCCTGAGCCTTACTGCATTTCTTCTTGTGGTCCAAGTAACTTCAGGACTAGTATTGCAATACAATATATTGTATTTTCTCGCATATTAGCCGCCCCGCGGATACGCCGCACCCTTAAAATCGTTGAATTTTACAATTTATTTCGTAGAAGACACCCGATTCCCAATTTCACCTCCATGTTGATGGTTTTAATAGGGAGTACAAATGTTAGTTTGAAGGGAAAATCTAAAGAAAAAAATCATCGCACATGGTATTTCTGAGATACTGTATGAATCGAAAGGATCATCTGCTAGATTTGCACATTCCTAAAGGGTGTGTTGCCTACACATAGACAAATTCAAAAGGAAGTCATGTGAGCGGTGTATGTCGCTGTCAATACCCTCTGCGAAATGCGTCTAATTTTACTTCTATTAAACACATTTTATTACTATTAAACCACTAGTTATGTGTTATTTTGTTAATAGATGACAAATTGGAAGAAATTAAAAAAAATTCCAATCCAATATCCTGTTTTGGGTGTTTTTTCAGAGGGTTGGAACGAATTAATCTGTTTTTAATTCATTTCAATGGGAAACGTTTGCTCGAGTTACAATAAGTTCGACATACGATCTCAGTCCCGTAACGGATTAAGATCGTATGTCGAGGTACCACTGTATATCTTTTCTCTAATCTAAAATAAATGACCGTATTGGCTTCATTGTCTTGCCTCACCCTCTTGCTACTGTGACAACAAAATTTCCCGAATACGGGATGAATAAAGTTATCCAATCCAATCCAATGGCGTTTCGTGCATGTCAAGTCTAATTTGAATTTGTGCGCATATAAGCCGTACCCTCGATTCAGTCATCTTTTATTTTTTTGCGACAAAAACGGCGTATATGCACAAAAATACGGTAAGGTATCTAGCGCATTGAATCGGAAAATCTATTTTTTTAATGATATTTGAAGGCCATATCAATCGAGTGTTCAGTATCCATTTCCACACAAATACAGCCAGGTCGCACAGACTCGGTCGGCCATCTGCGCGAGAATACGTCTGGATCGCATCAATAGGTGTTAGCTTACTCATAATCAAAACATTGTGGGCCCATTAACCGCGCAGGCTGAGCGAGCGTGACCCTGCCACGCATCCTGGTTTCGGCCCGCCTCGCGGCTTGCCAAAACATTACGGCCAGGAAACGCGCCTCCGAGCCCCTGAGCAACAACAATAACACCGCCGGTCGCCCTTTGCCTGGTTGGCCAGGATCCCGGCCGTCCATCTTGGAGTCCAAGACGCCACGCGGTACTTGCCCTTGCTCGGTGGTGCCGTCGTAGGTGGAGTCGTTGAGGTAGACGGGCAGGCCTGACAGATTCATGACGTGACCCACCGGAGCCACATAGGCCGATAAGCCATCTGAAAGAAAGCAGGAGAGAAGTGGTCAGCGTTGTAGAAAAATGCGGGAACATTTGTCACGTACGACTCGACGCGCCAGACGTTGGGGTGCATGCAATCAGCGTGGAACTGCTAGGTCTGGTTTAAAACGTGTCAAACAAAATTTCGGCTACATTACGCGAGTCCACGCACGCTTAACAGATGAGCTAATCAGGCAAACGACACTGGAAAACGTGATAAATGATTCCTGACATAATATACTGTATTTTCACGACTATAAGGCACATTTAAAAGTCTTAAATTTTCTCCAAAATAGACAGGGTGCCTTATAATCCAGTGCGCTTTATATATGGACCAATATTAAAATTGTTATCACGATAAAATAAAATAAATCAGTGGATAGGGTTCACCATTCTCTACAGCTCTTACAACTACGGCAAGCAGCCCCCGACTCTACTATTTTCCCCGTATAAAAAGTACTGCACAGTGACTGCTGGGATATGTAGTTCTTTTGTCAATACACCCAGTATGGCGGCGAGCACACTAATTTGGTGCTCACGTCATTCCGTCTGGATTTACAAAAGAACTCCTGCCGCTAGATGTTGGCGTGGACATCGACATCAACAACACCTCTTTGAAGGGTGGCAGGCAGCGCTGGGCTAGTTACGCTAGCTACTAGCTAGCTACTATTTGCGAATGGATTGTGGCCGCCTGAACGAACGTAGAAAACTCAGCGTTTTCGATGACTCATTTGGACAATTGTTCAATTTGGACACAGAAAATGAGGACTTTGATGGATTTTTGGGTGATGATGACGTGAGTACATTGTAAAATGGTTAAATAAAGTACAACCGAACTCAGTTTTGCTTCCGTTGCCTTTTTAAAAACGTGTTTTTAGCATGTGTCCATTTGTTTAAGCTGGTGTATGTTTTGCCATGCCTGGCTGCACCTTTAAATGCGGTGCGTCTTGTGTGTGTGTCAAATACAGAAATAGCACTCGTTACTGACACTGCGCCTTTAAATGCGATGCGCCATATAGTCATGAAAATACGGCATGTCTTTTTTGGGGCTCTTTTGACACATTGAAAATCAATTTGTATCATGTTGAACAATTTCTGTATTTGGCCTTGTAAAGGTACAATATGTTGCCAAAATTATTGGCTAACAAACTGTCACTCGCTTATGAATTGAAGTGACATCCAGTCATAATCCGTATGGTTTAATTTGGCATTTATCCACCTTTTGGGAAGGTTTCTGACATGGATTAGAAACTTCAGAGCAGTGAAGTCATCTGCCACTGCCTATCATATCAAACCCACTCAAACCGTAGAGGATAATGCTAATTAAAAGCAGCTAGTTGAAGCCTAATCTCCATTTCCAGACATGCAGAAGTGAAACACAGTCAAACTTGGTAGTTTGGCGTAAAAGCCGAATTGTTAAAACGCTAATATCCTTAATCGCTACTTCCAGACAATCAGAAGCGAGCGTGTAGCGCCTCGACTCGCTTTAACGAGACGCTCCCAAAAGAGAAGCGCGGGACAGCTCTGATCTAAAGGCGGCGGGGTGATGAACGAGTGGAGGTGGGATGCCACTGCGGAGGAGGTGAGCGCTCGCTCATAAATACATTGAGTGCTTGGGGGAATCGCGGAAAGCAACGCTATTCATCACAAGGCGCGCACTCCAGCTGGGAAGCGCCATCTCGCTTGTAAATTTGATGCAATCTCTCAAAGCGACGCATGGGACGGACGACGAAAGCGCCGACTGAGAATCATTGTTATTGATATTGAATTTTTCTTTTCACTCTGGGAAAGGACGTGGGTTTGTGCGAGGCCGTTGACACAATGTTTGAGGCCACTTTTTGTTCGGCTTGTGCAAAAGCACTGTAAACAATGTCTGATCGATACATTGCTTTTTCTTTTCTGTGTGTGATGTAGCTGTAGATCCCCAGTTCATGGAAGTGTAAAAATGTTGAACTGAGGAAACTGGAGTTTTGCTTATATAAGTTATTATTCCAACCAACTCAAAAGGCTTGAAATTTCAGGCCTCGATTTCTTCTGTTACTTTTGAGTCTACTTCGTTTTAAATGGCTTCAGGGTCCGCTGCTGTTACAGATCTAATCTAGACTGCAGTTTGTGAGGAATTGCCGTGCGTCTGCAAAGTTAGGTTAGCCTATATCACTGTGAACTTTAAAGTGCGTACCAGCAGATGAAACTAGACCACAGGTGTCAAAGTGGCGGCCCAGGGGCCAAATCTGGCCCACTGCATCATTTTGTGTGGCCGGGGAAAGTAAATGATGAGTGCCGACTTTCTGTTTTAGGATCACATTAAAATGAAGATTATAGATGTATATTAAATTTCCTGATTTTCCCCCTTTTAAATCAATAATTGAACTTTTTTAATCCATTTTTTCTGTGTTTTTAGTTCAAAAACCATTTTGTAAAATCTAAAAATATATATAAAAAAAAAAAAGCTAAAATAAACGTTGTTTTAGATCTATAAAAAACTGAATATTCAAGGCTTTTAATCCATTTATAAAAAAATATCTAAATATTATATCTAAAATGGTCTGGCCCACGTGAAACCAAGTTGACGTTAACGCGGCCCGCGAACCAACCAGAGTCTGACACCCTTGAACTAGACTGTCCTGTTAGCTCAGTAGTCAGCACGTTCAACTGCTAACGGTTACAATGCGGATTAAAACACAATTTGCTGTAAAACAACAGTTAAAAAAGTTATCTTCACAGTCGTATCTTTATATATTTAGAGTTTTATACAGACAGTAATCCCTTAATGTAGACCAGACATGGCCGCGATAAACGAAAAACCGCAAAGTAAGGTCACCGCTATTTAATATATAAATACACATATACATATACATGAATATACACATATACACATATATATATATATTTATACTTCAGTGCTGAGTACTAGTAGCAAGCGGAGGACAGGGGAGTGGCCTCTGATTGCAAGTTTCAGGGCGGATTTTTACATTTTTATGAACTTTAAAAAAATTTAAAAAAAATTTAAGTAAATTTTTTTTTCCATTTTTTTTACTTCAGTGCTGAGTTCTAGTAGCAAGCAAAGGACAGGGGAGTGGCTTCTGCTTGCGAGTTTCAGCGTGGATTTTCACATTTTTATGAACTTGCAAAAAAAATGTAAGTAAAAAAAATTCCCCCAGAAAAAAATCTGCGATGCAGTTAAGTCGCGAAAGTTGAAGCCGCGATATTCAAGGGATTACTGTACGGTGTCCCAGTCTATTTTTACCATGTAACGAAGATCTATCATTGTTGATGACGTTGAAACATAACCATTGAGCATTTTCCGTATGAAAGCTAATATTTGTATAGTCACTTACCTTTCCATACACATCCGTAGAGTTCAACTCGAAGGCAGACGCTCATAACCCTGTCGGCTAGAGGGTAGAAGCGAACCATGCGGGCCACGATTGGGGGGCCCAGATCCTTCAGAACAATATCGTAGGTGTTATCGTTCCCAGACACCACCTTGGAAGAGAAAATAACAAATGAAATCCCTCATAAACAAGCCAGAAATTTAGAATGATGAAATTGCTAGTTATATTGAGTTTTTGGATTGACTCGTTGGTTTTGTAGATCAGTGCATCCACCATTTTGGATGTGGCAGATCTGTTTGTAAATGCACTGAACTTCAAGTGACAGACAGCGGAGTGCAATATTATTTATTTCAGTTTTTACACTAATAGAGTTTTGAAAGACTAAAAGTACAAAAAAAACTAATATAATATTCAAATTGGATGATCATCATACATCGGGCATGTATAAAATGTTCATACTTTTAGTTTTAATCTTTTTTAGGAGTACAGTGGTACCTCGAGATAAGAGTTTAATTCGTTCCGGGACTGAGCTCGTATGTCGATATTCTCGAAACTCGAATGAACGTTTCCCATTGAAATGAACTAAAAACAAATTAATCCGTTCCAACCCTCTGAAAAAACACCAAAAACAGGATATTGGATTGGAAAAACATTTTTATTTGTTCTAATCGCCATCTATTAACATTGAACGGGGGAGACTTTTTGCACCGGTGAATCGTAATAGAACATAAATAAATTTAAATGAACTTTGATTACAATGCAGACACTCAAAAATAAGTTTAATCTAACTTTACACTAAAATTAATTCGAATTTTGTTTTACATTTTTATACAATTCTACCGGCTGGGTGGGCTGTTTCCCCCGCCTCTACCCTCACTTTCACTATCGATGGGTTGTTTGCTTTTGTGTTCCCTTCAAAATATTCCGAAAATGAGGCACAGAAATGTCATCACAATAGGATAACGCACGATCACTTGCCAATGAGTAGTCTTGAATTAGCGATCGCTCCGCCAACGGGAGCTAACAGGCTAAGCAGGGAAAAAGCACTGAAAAAATGCAATGCCCAGTGCTCGCAGAGACATTACAAAGAGGGAGTTGCGAGCCAGTGCCCCTGATGATGTTCTTATGAGCAGCCAACGAGAAGTAATATATACTACTCGTATTAGCGATCGCTCCGGCATTCGTGCTGAGTGACGGAAATAAAACACTGAAAAAAATGCAACGCTCCGCCCAGTGCTCGCAGATATCTGTTATACACGAAAGAGATGCGGCAAAAAAGACAACGATAAACAGCCTCTCATGTCTTGGCCACCTGGCTTTCTCGTATCTCGAAATTCTTCTCGTATCTAGAGATAATTATTTGCTCAAAATGTTACTCTTATCTCGAAATGCTCATATGTCGGAGTGCTCGTATGTCGAGGTACCACTGTATATTTCTATTTGAGATTGTGTTGAGTGGAAATTAAAAGGCATTAAATGAAATAAAATTAAGTTTATTGTCACAATAACTTGAAGATTTGAGTCTTCCTAGTTAGTGACCTGCACTTGACTTAACTCACCTCTGCTATGAACAAAAGGATAGTGAGTGACGCAGCCTTAACCTTTCAGCCCCCCAAATCTGGGAGTTACTATTCCTGACGCATAATGTTTTTAATTGCAGAAAAGCTCAAATAAAATGGCGTCAACGTGCCGACAGACTCAGCATCGAGCCCTCGGGCAAAATGTTGCAGTTGCAGAATTCGTCAATCTCTAGTGTCTGCCGAGGCGGCTTCAAAATAATGGCGTCCTTTTGAAAACACTGCCGCTGGAGGTGTAATTCCCACCGTAGAGTACGCAAGCTCAGCCCCGGACTTAATCGCACGCTAAAATATTGTACGGGGAGCCGACGATGGCGCCGACGATGGCTCCTTTCCGCTCAGGTGCCTGGCTTTTGTCGGAGCGTGTCACGACGCCGCTCCTAATAAAAGATGACATATAAGAAAGATGAAAAGTCCTCACTTCATGTCCCCAGCGGTCTTTCCAGGTGATCCATTTCACGCCGTCTCGGGAGTAGCGGAGGCGATAACTGCGGACGAATTCCTGGCCGTGCCCGTCGGCGTGGCGACCTTGGGTGCCCACCAGGGCCAGGAAGTGGAGTTTGTGCAGGTCCACCTGCCGGAAAAAGGTAGCAATTTTTTAAAGATGCACAATTTGTCATTTTTGCGCCAACTAGTGTTTTCCTTATTTGAGTTTGCCCATCCTTGTTACTTAGTGTAGTGGTACTTATAGTCAAACTCAGTGGCGGTCCGTGCATTTTCTAGTGGCGCCTTCAGCTATCGGAATCAATCCAACCCTCAAAAATGATTTTATGGCCATAAAACCTCAAAAAAATCATCAATAATAACCTCATACAATTGAAATATTATTTAGGAATATAGCTATTTTTTCTCACCAAAAATCCTTTTTAACTGTACACAATATCCATCCTCCTTTCTTTCTTCCTTCTTTTCTATCGCCATTGAAGCTAATGCTGAAAGTCCAGCCTGTCCTGTCGTATTTCTGGCATAGTCCCTCTTGAAAATGGCTTTAAATCAACACAACAATATATTTGCTTGTGCAGCTCGCTCCAAATACAGTTTGGTAGCTCTGGGTAATCACTAGCCAATGATAGTTGGTGAAAGCGATGACGTATCCCTACGCCTGCGAGAAGGCCTTGGTGTCACCAAATCAAATTCTGATTGGTTAAAGCAACAGTCTTATCGACGCTTGTTTAATGCAGCAGAGCCTGCAGAACTGATTGTGAAGGCCTTGAGGCAGATTTCTGACCCTGGCAACAAATAATGGCTGAAATGTGATTGGTTAAATGCTTTAATATGAAAACACACATCTGGAAGCAGTGCAACCAGGGGGAAACGCAATGAAAGGAAGCTAACAGACAATTTGGAATTATTTCATAAGTATTCATGGACGAAATATAATTAACATCAGTCTGTGATTCAGATAATTCTTAGGCCAACAGAGAAGGCCTTGAAGGCCCTGACGGCACACCACTGGTCAAACTATAATAAACTGCATTTTTTTTTTTTTAAGATTTTTTTTTACCTAGGTCTACAATGTCTTCTGTGTCTTGTCTGTCTTGCTACTGCAACCAGGGAATTTGAAATAAAGTTCTAACCTAACCTAATTTTCTTTTCATGTTTTTAAGAACAACTTCCAGGTGGTATGCATTTAACAAAAGTAAGGAATATTGACTATCTTTTATTTGTTGATTTCAAAAGGAGGCAAAAAATTGAAAAAGAGAAAATTAGCTATTGAGACAGAGAAGAAAAAAAAAAGAAATTTTGGAGGTTAATAACATCGCTGAGCTAGTCCGCAAGGGCCGCTGTGGGACCAGGTTTTTGTTCCAGCTGATCTAGCAAAGACAGTTTAACCAACGAGGTAATAATGAGCGTCTGGGGTCAAACATTAACACAAAGTGACCCGTGACAAAGACTGATCGTTTTAAGATTTCCAGCTAGCTCCTTCCTCATGTAAAGCAATACTGTACCTGCGTGAAAAAATGGTTTTAGGATGTATTTTTCCATCCAGTTGTTGTCCCATTGTACGACTCAATGGCCAATAGAGCACAGAAGTTTGACTGATCATCTTCCAAGGTAATGTGACTCGAGCAGACAAGCCGGAGAAGCAAGCGTGATTATAAATCAGGCGAGCCGACGGTGTGGCGCTAACCTGAAGGTATTCCGATCCGCCGGGAAAGACGGGCCCTTTGGGGCACCAAGCTCCGTCTCCTTCTCCAGTGCTCAACCTAAAGACCAACACAAGTCTGGTTTAGGATGGTGGTTTAGCTAGCAAATGCACACATGGAATTAAAAGCCTTGAACTCGGTTTCTCCCGGGACAACGGCCGCAGACGCGCACGGGTTAAACTAGGGGTGTCAGACTCGGGTTGCTTCGCGGGCCGCTTTAACGTCAACTTGATTGATTCATGTGGGCCGGATCATTTTAGATATATTTAGATTTTTTTAAATAAATGGATTAAAAGAACTGGATTAAAAGCCCTGAATATTCAGTTTTTTATAGATCTAAAACAATGTTTATTTTAGCTTTTTTTAAAATATATTTTTAGATTTTACAAAAGGATTTTACAACTAAAAACACAGAAAAAATGGATTAAGAAATGACAATTATTGATTTAAAAGGGGGAAAATCAGGAAATTCATTTTTTATAGATCTAAAACAATGTTTATTTGAGCTTTTTCTTATATATTTTTAGATTTTACTTAATGATTTTTGAACTAAAAACACAGATAAATGGATTAAAAAATTACAATTATTGATTTAAAAGGGGGAAAATCATGAAATTCATATTTTATAGATCTAAAACTGTTTATTTTAGCTTTTAAAAATATATTTTTAGATTTTACAAAATGATTTTTGAACTAAAAACACAGAAAAAAATGATTACAAAAAATTACAATTATTGATTTAAAAGGGAAAAAAAAAATCAGGAAATTCATTTATTTAGATCTAAAACAATGTTTATTTTAGCTTTTTAAATATATTTTTAGATTTTACAAAATGATTTTTGAACTAAAAACACAGAAAAAATTGATTAAAAAATTACAATTATTGATTTAAAAGGGGGAAAATCAGGAAATTTAATATACATCCATACTCCATTTGAATTTGATCCTAAAACACAAAGTCGCCACTCATGATTGACTTTCCCGGGCCACACAAAATGATGCGGCGGGCCAGATTTGGCCCCCGGCCCGCCACTTTAACACACGTGGGTTAAACCGAGGAGCTTTGTTCTAAACAACGAGGAGCATAATGGATTCCGCAGCGTGAAGACGCCCACGCAAAAAACAGACAACTGTCTGCGAACTCGCTCAAGCTGGGAAAATGTAAAAATGTACAGCACGCGGAGAGAGAAAAAGGACGCTCTCAACAGCGACCGGCGTGTTGCTCAGACCACTGAAAAACAAATCATTAAATCAATGGCGTCACGCAGACAGCGATGCTGCTCCCTTCAGAGGGTGAGATCATGCAGCAGGAAACAGCCGGATGATTTCACACGCATTAGAAGAGCGTGATGGAAAGACGAGCAAGACTGGGCGGCAACTGCCTGACAGCTAAAGGCTTCAATGCATTATATTACTCCCGGGGTGTCAAGATAGTGTCACCGTGCAGCGGTGCTTCTCAATTATTATTCTCCGTCACGGCCTCTCAAGGAAAATATTTTGCAACCTCCAGGACGCGTCACCGTCCGTGTCTTTAAGTGGTGTCATTTTTGGTGTCAATTCTTTGTAAAGAAATTGTAAAGGCATGTTTAACTGTCTTTTTTTAAATTTTATAAATGACGAGTTCTGAGAAACTTTTTACTGCACTGAAAAGATGAATTGTGGGTTAAAAAAAGTACTTCTACATACGAGCAGCTGGAGAAACGAGTAAAATTTTGAGCAAATAATCATCTCTAGAAACGACAAAAATTTCGAGATACGAGAAAGCCAGGTGGCCAAGACATGAGAGGCTGTTTATCTTTGTCTTTTTTGCCGCATCTCTTCCGTGTATAACAGATATCTACGAGCACTGGGCGGAGCGTTGCATTTTTTTCAGTGTTTTTTTCCGTCACTCAGTGCGAATGCCGGAGCGATCGCTAATACGAGTAGTATGTATTACTTCTTGTTGGCTGCTTATAAGAACATCAGGGGCACTGGCTCTCTCCCCGCAACTCCCTCTTTGTAATGTCTCTGCGAGCACTGGGCAGAGCGTTGCATTTTTTCAGTGTTTTTTTTTCCCCCCTTAGTCTGTTAGCTCCTGCGATCGCTCATTCAAGACTACTTCTCGTTGGCAAGTGGTCGTGCGTTATCCTATTGTGAGGACATTTGTGTGCATCATTTTTGGAATATTTTGAAGGGAATACAACAGCAAACAGCCCATCGATTCTAAAAGTTAGGTTGGAGGCGGGGCAAACAGAGCCAACCCGGCCGGGAGAACAAAGGTATACAAATGTAAAACAAAATTAGAATTAAGTTTAGTGTAAGGTTCGATTAAACTTATTTTTGAGTGTGTCTGCATCGTAATCCAAGTTCATTTAAATGTGTTTGTTATATTACGATTCACCGGTGCAAAAAGTATCTTATTAGATACTTTTTACATGCTTGTAACGTTAATAAAGCAGTGAATAAAGAGGGTTGAAAGGTTCAATTCACTGACCTTGCGTGTTTGGCCTCAGTGGAGTCCGACCAGGCGCTGGAGGCGGTGATGTCAGAGTCTAAGATGCTGCCATCCTCCATCCCCAGGGCATAACGACATTGAGCTGCTGCAGATAGAGACGGGAAAAGCGATTAGAGACATTAAAAACAAAACAAAAACATTAAAAAAAAAGAGACATCAACCCCATTCCTTTTGACATTGATGGGAGAAATTAAAATACTCCATTTGTATCTTAAGCCAAAATCGTCTGGTCACGGGAAAACTTGCTTACGGATTTAGCTATTGCATGACAAGACGATGCCAAATTCTTATTATTCCTCTATTCTACTTGTATTTAGCTTGAAAACATATTTCGGTCGAACAGACTCACATTGCATTAGTTATTCCTGTCATTGATTGTTTTAAAAGGGCAGATTTAAACCACACCTAAAGATTTTGTTGGCGTCTGCCTTGGCCTCGATGTTCAAATAATTAACTTGAAGTGCCTTTGACTTTAAAAAGTTGAATTTGATTATATTCCTTCAGTAACCACATGGTCTAAAAATTGCACTCTGTGACCAATTGATTGAATTAGAGTTGTGTGCTTGTGTGCTTTGAAGCCCTCCACCGCTGTTGCTGATCAGGTGATTGGACAGTTTAGGACACGTGTCAAAGTGGCGGCCCGGGGGCCAAATCTGGCCCGCTGCATCATTTTGTGTGGCCCGGGAAAGTAAATCACGAGTGCCAACTTTCTGTTTTAGGATCAAATTAAAATGAAGAGTATAGATGTATATTACATTTCCTGATTTTCCCCCTTTTAAATCAATAATTGTAATCTTTTTAATCCATTTTTTCTGTTTTTAGTTCAAAAATCATTTTGTAAAATCTAAAAATATATTTTAAAAAAAGCTCAAATAAACATTGTTTTAGATCTATAAAAATCGGAATATTCAGGACTTTTAATCCATTTATAAAAAAAAATCTAAATATTATATCTAAAATGGTCCGGCCCACATGAAATCGAGTTGACGTTAATGCGGCCCACGAACCAACCCGAGTCTGACACCCCTGGTTAAGGAGGATCTAGGCAAGGAAGATGATCACCTCCAGACTACTGAGGGACAGTGTGGATCAGTTTGAGAGAGTGATTCTGCATATTTAACCTCAGTCTCAGTCTGTGGAAGGTCCCCACCTTGGGAACTTCCTGTGTGTGGCTCCAAGTTTTTTACCTAGTTCTACAATGTCTTCTGTGTCTGTGCTTGCTACTGTCTTGCTACGGCAACCAAGGAAATTTCCAGAATACGGGATGAAATAAATTTCTAATCTAATTTAGTACTTCAGATCAGTTTGTTGTTTAACTCGCTGGTCACCACTGACAAGGTCCAATCCATTTGAACTGGGAGGGCCGTCAAGTAGGGCCAAACTCTTCCTTACCGATTCTGGGTCAATTTCCGTTTATCTGCGGTTGATTTCCGATCACTTCCTATTGATTCTCAACCAATTCAAGGTCAGTTCCTGCGAATTCTGGAGCATTTTTGGGTTAATTCCTTTTGATTTTGGATCACTTCTTAAGAATTGCGGGGCAAATCCATATCATTTCCGCTTCATCTTGCATCATCGCAAAACATTTTAGTCTGAAAATGAACCCTTTGCCAGTTGGTGAAATCTACGAAAGTAAGAGCTTGTTATTTGTCCATGTATAAAAAGAAACAAAAACTATTTACAACCAAAACACCAAATAAATTTCCCTTCCTCCTTTCTTCCTCGTGTCTGGCTCTAATTGGTAAACACATCAAATGAATAATGACCCAGTAAATACTCATTCCAGATTGCTCTGGTTTTGCTTTGGAACGTGAAAATGCGATTGGCTTACGCTCAAAGCCAAAGAAAGTTAATCATGCCCTCAAATCCTTGGACTTTGTTGCATTTGGCCGTTTTGGGGGGGTTGGACAAACCAGATTTTGATGCACAATGAGCTCCAACTTAGTTTTGCTAGTCAAGATATGAAATGTTCGAACTCTCACTGGATTGCAAAGGTGACTCTACCCTTCCAAGACAACAGACACCCTTCACATTCCACTTTTTGTGCGACCTGTCACGGCTCCTGTTACAGTAAGCCCCGCCGGGGGGAGGATTTGCAGCACTGGGGGACAAAAGGAGCGACAGAAAGCAGGGCGCCGGCGGTCGGAAGACAAGCGAACGCTCTCGGGCGTCTGCGTCATCTCCGTTCCAGCGGCGGCAGACATTATCAAACGATCCAGATAGCGTGGGATTACACAGACGAGCGGGTCGCCTGCTCCGAGGGTAGGGCCGGCCGGAGGTGATAAAGTAGAAAAGGGTAGTGACAGAAGAAGGGGGTGGCGGGTGCCTGTCATTGACTCACCCCATTGGAATTTGGGGCCCCCCCACTCGAGTAGCAATCGTTAAAAAGACGACTGGGGATGTCGCGGGCGCAGAAACGCCTGATACACATCCATCAAAACAGAGGCCCACTTCATTAAATCATCATTCTGCCACTCGACAGTTGCAAATTTGACATAGTGGTACCTCGAGATACGAGTTTAATTCGTTCCGGGACTGAGCTCGTATGTTGAGATTCTCGTAACTCCAAAGAACATTTCCCATTGAAATGAAGTAAAAATGAATTAATTCCTTCCAACCCTCTGAAAAAAACACCCAAAACAGGATATTGGATTGGAAAAACATTTTTTTATTTCTTCTAATTCGCCATCTATTAACAAAGTAACACATCTAGTGGTTTAATATTACTGAAATGTGTTTAATGGAACTAAAATTTGACGGATTTCGCGGAGGGTAGAGAGAGAGGGACATAGAGGGGGGCGGGGTTTCGAGCAGGGGTGACTTTTTGCACCGGTGAATCGTAGTATAACATAAACACATTTAAATGAACTTGGATTATGATGCAGACACACTCAAAAATAAGCTTAATCTAACCTTACACTAAACTTATTTCTAATTTAGTTTTACATTTTTATACCATTCTTCCGGCCGGGTTGGCTCCGTTTGCCCCACCTCCACCCTCACTTTCACTTTCGATGGGCTGTTTGCTGTTGTATTCCCTTCAAAATATTCCGAAAATGATGCACACAAAAGTCCTCACAATAGGATAACGCACGACCACTTGCCAACGAGAAGTAGTCTTGTAGTATTAGAGATCGCTCCGCCAACAGGAGCTAACAGGCTAAGAGGGGAAAAAAACACTGAAAAAATGCAACGCTCCACTCAGTGCTCGCAGAGACATTACAAAGAGGGAGTTGCTCGCAGAGACATTACAAAGAGGGAGTTGCGGGGAGAGAGCCAGTGCCCCTGATGTTCTTATGAGCAGCCAACGAGAAGTAATATATACTCCTAGTACTAGCAATCGCTCCGCCATTTGTGCTGAGTGACGGAAGAAAACACTGAAAAAAATGCAACGCTCTGCCCAGTGCTTGTAGATATCTGTTATACACGAAAGAGATGCGGCAAAAAAGACAGTGCGCTAAAATGCTAAACAGCCTCTCATGTCTTGGCCACCTGGCTTTCTCGTATCTCAAAAAAATTCTCGTATCTAGAGCTAATTATTTGCTCGAAATTTTACTCGTATCTCGAATTGCTCATATGTCGGGGTGCTCGTATGTCGAGGTACCACTGTATTCAGCCCAGCTCACTTTAATGCCAAAAGTGGGATAGCAAAATGAGTTAAGTCGCGCAGAGATTCCGAGACAAAAAAAGGCAAAAATGCTTCTCAAGGTTCGACTCTAATACAGAAACGGTGGCAATATCTCATTGCTGTTTTCACCCACAAGAATCCCCAATTTATTATGTATTAGTATAATTTCTCCCACTTTTATGTCTGCGAGCTTATCAAGGGGATGCACGTGACTTCCTTTTATGGTCCACACAAAATGATGAAGGGAGTTTTACACCTGTGTCCTAGAGCACAATTTTCAAACAAGGAACAAACGGCCCGTGAAACCACTGTTGTCTTTTCCAACATGAACACAAAAGCCTTTTGTTAATGCAGCAGGTCGCGTCTGCTGCCGCAGTCAGATATTAAAGCGAGCGCTCCGTCCGGTTCCACCTGGTTGCCCATCCTCCCCACGCCGCCTCCCTTTACCAAGTTATTTTGACGGACACTTCATAATGCGCTTGTGCATTAGCAGTCTTGAGAAGCGGAGAGGTAACGCTTTCAATCGACTTTTACACTCGACCGGGGAACCGCCTGGAAATCACTGGTCTCGCAATGCGAGGTCAATGTTGGAAGGAAAGTGTTGTTTTCATTTCATTTACAGCAAATTCTCCTAGTAATGAATAAAAAATATATATAACGTTTCTTCCAAACGATGCAGCATATTTAAAATTACACTACACACTATACCACATTTCCTTAATGTTTAAAAAATATCTGTACTATGCTTTATCAAAATACCCCATGGGTCATGAACTTTCACACACTTTATCCAAGCTATTTCATCCCAATTTGAAAGAATGCACGCTGATACCAGAAGAGAAAATACAGTGGTACCTCGACATACGAGCATTTTGAGATACGAGTAAAATTTCGAGCAAATAATTATCTCTAGATACGAGACAAATTTCGAGATACAACCAAGCCAGGTGGCCAAGACATGAGAGGCTGTTTATCATTGTAGCGCACTGTCTTTTTTGCTGCATCTCTTTCGTGTATAACAGATATCTACGAGCACTGGGCAGAGCGTTGCATTTTTTGGGAATATTTTGAAGGGAATACAAAAGCAAACAGAACATCGATAGAGAAAGTCAGGGTGGAGGCGGGGCAAATACAACCAACCCGCCTAGTATCAAACTTAAATACAAAATTAGAATTACGTTTAGTGTAATGTTAGATTAAACTTATTTTTGAGTGTCTGCATCGTAATCCAAGTTCATTTCAATTTGTTTATGTTATGTTACGAGCACGTTGCCGTGCAAAAAGTCACCCCCCTTCTCTCCTTTCCACCAAATCCATCTAATTTTAGTACTATTAAACACATTTCAGTAATATTAAATCACTAGTTATGTGTTACTTTGTTAATAGATGGCAAATTAGAAGAAATAAAACTTTTTTTCCAATCCAATATCCTGTATCCTGTTTTTGGTGTTTTTTTCAGAGGGTTGGAACCAATTAATTTGTCTTTAGTTCATTTCAATGGGTAGTGTTCGTTGGAGTTACGAGAATATCGACATACGAGCTCAGTCCTGGAACGAATTATTCGTCCTACCTGCATCAAACTGCCACTCGTGCTCTTTCACAGAAGACGCCTGGACGACGAAGATCAAAACCAGGGCGGGGAAAGGCGGAGTCAGCCATCGAGCCAGCCTCGCCATGACTGCAGCAACGCACCTGGTTACCTGTCCGCAGCCACAATGCTTACCAAAGGCATTCCTGTAAAAAAAAAAGATGAGAAACGATCAAGAATTAGGGAGAGCTGATTTTTGGCCATTTTCAGGTGACTTCCTGTTGCTATTTTAAGGCATTGTAAGTTTCCTTATTAACTCATTGAATGAAAATGAAAGCGTTTAATTATAGTATGAATGAGCTACAAATTGCCCCTTGGGGAGAACAACCTCGCGGGCCAGATTGGACCCGCCCTAGCAGGCCACTTGCCACCCGTGGGCCGCGCATTTAACACCCCTGTTTTACGGTTTGCTTTTTATTTATGAAAAAAACGTGTTTGACTATTTGGCTGCATTCACATGCCTTTGATGACTCTCTCCTTAGAAAGTAAGTTTCTCTGCCGTTGCTGAGGTCCAAAATGTGTTGTTTGCACAGATTAGCAAACAACGCTAAAGTGCCAAAAGCCAATCTGAGGTCCTAACTTGTTCCTCTCTATTGGCAGTAGCATGCTGAGTAACAATGAGTTCTACAGCTTAGAGCACCTGTGTCAAAGTGGCGGCCCGGGGGCCAAATCTGGCCCGCCACATCATTTTGTGCGGACTGAGAAAGTAAATCATGTGTGCCGACTTTCTGTTTTAGGATCAAATTGAAATGAAGAGTATAGATGAATATTAAATTTCCTGATTTTCCCCCTTTTAAATCAATAATTGTCATTTTTTAATCCATTTTTCTGTGTTTTTAGTACAAAAATCATTTTGTAAAATCTAAAAATATATTTAAAAAAAGCTAAAATAAACATTGTTTTAGATCTATAAAAAACTGAATATTCAGGGATTTTAATCCATTTATTAAAAAAAAATCTAAATATTAGATCTAAAATGGTCCAGCCCACGTGAAATCAAGTTGACGTTAAAGTGGCCCGCGAACCAACCCGAGTCTGACACCCTTGGGTTAGAAGATGTTTTTGGAACTAAAATCCGAATCCCGCAGTAAATCACGAAGGAGTGGCCAAAGTCTGTTTGGCTACGTTCCCCATTGACGCCTCCTTCACTACAGCTGTGCGTCAGCTGTCGGCCGGTCCGTTGGAGATGAAGTGGAACCCTCGGAGAAAGGAAAGAAAGAAAGAAAGAAAGAAAGACTGGCCTCCCTTGCAATCCCAGCTGTCGTTTCCACTTCAGACTTGCACTCATCGTCTTTCCCCTCCCCTGGCGACACAACTGGACTTCTTCCTCGCACACGTTTTCGCAGAGAAAATATGCGAGCTGTCAGCTGTCATGTCAGTTTGCCGAAGCCGTATTGATGCCGTCTGACAAAAAGCAGTCAGACTAAACGGGCTTGTTGGAATGTTTTATGCTTCTTTTGGCTTGGTGAAGAAGGCACAGCATTTCAAACGTTAGCTGCTCCATTCAGCGCAGATTGCCATCTTGGTTTTCTTTAATCCCGTAAAGTGGCATTTGCTTAGTCATAGAGTGACCAACTCTCGCTTGTCCGATTAAGTGAAAGCAAGTTTGATAGTAGCCATTTGGAAAAGGATGGATTTTTTTTTCAAGTTACAATGGTGTAAAGATCCAACTCCGAATAAGTTTTGTGCTAATTGCACCACCCTTGGAAACCGTCGGAGATCTTTGCCAAGGGAGTCGGACTCGGGTTGGTTCGTGGGCCGCGTTAACGTCAACTTGATTTCATGTGGGCCGGACCATTACAGATATTATATTTAGATTTTTTTTTTTTATAAATGGATTAAAAGCGCTGAACATTCAGTTTTTTTACAGATCTAAAACAATGTTTATTTTAGCTTTTTTTAAATATATTTTTAGATTTTACAAAATGATTTTTGAACTAAAAACACAGAAAAAAAGGGATTAAAAATGACAATTATTGATTTAAAAGGGGGAAAATCAGGAAATGTAATATACATGTATACTCTTCATTTTAATTTGATCCTAAAAAAGAAAGTCGGCACACATGATTTACTTTCCCGGGCCGCATAAAATAATGCGGCGGGCCAGATTTGGCCCCCGGGCCGCCACTTTGACACATGTGCTCTAAACCAAGGGTGTCAGATTCGGGTTGGTTCGCGGGCCGCGTTAACGTCAATTCGATTTCATGTGGGCTGGATCATTTTAGATATATTTAGATTTTTTTTTTAAATAAATGGATTAAAATAACTGTATTAAAATCCCTGAATATTCAGTTTTTATAGATCTAACACTATGTTTATTTTTAGCTTTTAAAAAATATATATTTTTAGATTTTACAAAATGATCTTTGAACTAAAAAAATAGAAAAAATGGATTAAAAATTACAATTATTGATTTAAATGGGGGAAATCAGGAAATTTACCTCACATCTATATTCTTCATTTTAATTTCATGCTAAAACAGAAAGTCGGCACTCATGATTTACTTTCCCGGGCCACACAAAATGATGTGGCGGGCCAGATTTGGCCCCCGGGCCGCCACTTTGACACCTGTGCTCTAAATGAAAGAATTAGCGTTTATGTCCAAAGATATTCGTGCTGGGGTCGACGCGACCAAAAATATCTGGAGAAACTTGGGTGGTGATTTAGCAGCATGGTGGAAAGTGGTTAGCATGTTTGTCTCAAAAAGTTCTGAGGGTCGAATCTCATACTCGGGCCTCCTCCACATTCCTAAACTCAGTGAACAATCTAAATGATCCCTCGCCGTCAAAGTGAGTTTTTTCCCCGTCTGTATGAGCTGTGCTTTTGTCTGTGATTGGCTGCGGATGAAATCCATCTCATTAGGAATTGTATGATTCTTCCATCGATGACAAGGTCCACGCAGCAATTTCAGACAATAATTTTCGGACCATAAACTGCAAACTTTTTCTCCCATTTTTCACCCTGTGGCTAATAGTCTGGGTCGCAAATTTGTGGATTTTTGCTCATCTAGATGCACAAGGACATTCCCAGAAGAAACAAAAATATGTTTTATAATACAGAACATTGGAACACAGGCAGAAACCAGTAAAGATCACTGGTCGAATACCATTAGTAATTGTAGGGGTAAATTAACGTAGAGTAACAATGCCTACAGCATGAAAATATTATATACATATATGTGTGTGCGTGTGTGTGTACGTACATGTACGTGTGCGTGTGTATGTGTATATATATGTATGTGTATATATATATGTATGTGTATATATATGTATGTGTATATATATGTGTATATGTGTATGTGTGTATATGTGTGTATATGTGTGTGTGCGTGTGTGTATGTGTATGTGTGTGTGTGCGTGTATGTGTGTGTGTATGTGTATGTGTGTATATGTGTGTATGTGTGTATGTGTGTGTATGTGTGTGTATGTGTGTGTATGTGTGTGTATGTGTGTGTATGTGTGTGTATGTGTGTGTATGTGTGTGTATGTGCGTGTATGTGTGTATATATATGTATATATATATATATATATATATATATATATATATATATATATATATATATACACACACACACACACACACATGTATACATACACTTATTTATTTAATGTCTAAAATGTTTTTTCTGTGTCTGTATTCTCACCCTCTTGCTACTGTGACAGTGAAATTTCTCAAATACGGGATGAATAAAGTTATCTAATCTATTGTCATCCAACAACAATAAAAACAGAAGTATGGCTATGATGGGAAGAATAGAAACACATTTGTAAGGGGGCTACTGACTTATGGCCATGGAAAGAATGAATGCATGAGTGCAAAGGGCCAGCGAGAGGGCATAAAAGCAGTCAGAGTCACAGCAGCTGTCCTCAGTCAGTCCTACAAAAAGGTACGCTCCGCCTGGGTTCACATTGACAACGTCAAGATACCGTTTTTGGAATATGTCTGCTTTCAACCGGGCTTTAACGTGCGGCAGTAAAAGCGGCGAATCCCCACCGATCAGGTGTCATTTGCTACAGATAAACACGACCGCCGGCGGCTATGTTTTGCCCAAAGTATCCCAGCACAACATCATACATCATGGAGTAAAAAGGGTGGAGAAAAAAATGCCAGACAAATGTTTTGGCGAGCGGTAACAAAAGTGTCTGCGGCCATCCGAGAACTTGTTTTGTTGGCCGAGTCAAGTGGGGCTGAGCAGCTGTGCTTAGCGTTCAGGCTGTCGGGAGAAAGGAGAAAGGAGCGCTGTGCTCTGGCGTTTTGTCCTGGCTAATCCAGGAGCTGCTCTAATGAATGCACATGTGAGCAGCTGCTCCTACTGCCGGCAAATGCAAAAAAAATAAAATGAGGCGCATATCAAGCTTTTATTGCCAGTTGCTTGCATCATTCCTTCATTAAGAATAGATGAATGATTAAAAAAAAAGGGACACCCGCCTTGGTAAGGGTGTCTCTTGGCACGGCTCCAATTTGGAAGTTAAGATTAGTTGGTTTTGGAGGTCAAACAGTGTGGCGAAAAAAACAAGAGTCGGTTCATTGTAGCAATAAACAGGTTCATCTGGTTTTTTTTCTCATTTCACAATATGTCAACTGTGCGTCGTTTGTGTGATGGCTAGCTAGCATCAGGGTTGAATCACAGGGGGTCCACACATATTTTCCAAGACTATATTTAGACTCAGTTTTTTTTATATACTTCTAATCCGTTCCTGTTATTTCCAAGCTATGTTTTGCTTACTCAATGCCCATATTTCTAAAGTTACCCATCCGTTAGCTGACATTTGTATGGAAGTGAGGCCCGGGATTGGCTCCTCAAAAAATGCTCTGTTACCAAGGATTACAAGATACTTCTATTTGTTTCTAAAGAGAAGTGGTTGCACTCAGGGGACATGTTTGCCGAGCGATTTGATTTACAGCAGCCGAAAAAGCCTGATGTTACTAAAAACCCACGATACTGGATGGGATCCGATTTTGGGACAAAATGCGATACTCCAGAAATAGGCGTATCCGTGACCGGACATTTCGTCAAGGGACAGTTCGTCGAACAGACATTTCGTCGCCGGACTCGCTAACGATTGTTTTTAAAATAAAAGGCAATAAATAAAATTTTATTAAAAAGACAAAAGGAAATTTACATATTCTTTAATGTAAAAAATAAAACCGCAAAAACTCGCTCGACAACACAAACACTAACATTTGGCGTGTGCAAGTACTAAATGTGCTCGTCTCGAAACACACTACGCACGAAACGGTTCCTACGTTGAGCGCTGCACGTTTGGAAAGACCCCAAAAAGAATCAACGTGACATCTGAGTTGTTATGTCACGTTCATTCTTTTTGGTGTCTTTCCAAATGTGGATCACTCAACGTAGGAACCGTTTCGTGCGTAGTGTGTTTAGAGACGAGCCCATTTAGTACTTGCACACGCCCAAATGTTAATGTGTTTGTGTGGTCGAGCGAGTTTTTGCTGTTTTATTTTCTTTAATAAAGAATGTGAATTTCCTTTGTCTTCTTTAATAGTGGTTAAGGTTAGACGAAGCGTCCGGGGACGAAGCGTCCGGGGACGAAGCGTCCGGGGACGAAGCGTCCGGGGACGAAGCGTCCGGGGACGAAGCGTCCGGGGACGAAGCGTCCGGGGACGAAGCGTCCGGGGACGAAGCGTCCGGGGACGAAGCGTCCGGGTACCGGCGTATTGGCCGCCAAAAACGATACTTGGTATTCAAGAGACATTACTAATTCGGACCAAACTAAACGGAACCAAGTAGGCCGTGAGCTTCCATTCAACTAAGCTTAATTCAAGGATGAAAATGGGAAAATATTCAAAAACACATTTATTTCCACGAATGACTTCATATTCCACTAATCTTCACTACAGAGAACTCCCACATCAGAACACTTTTTAACACAAACCTGCGAAAGCAGGCTTTTAACATGTTTTAGATTATTTGTGTACCAGACTATTAAATAAGAAGCTTCTGAAGACCACGCTGACAATCTCCATGTGTGCTGACTGTGGAAGCTTCTGATGGTTCGCAACCACAAAACCTTTGAAACATATTTGACAGACGATTCTATGAAAAATAAAGGGTTCATTGATACAATTGTCCTGACAAGCTAGCATGTGTGCTCAATACAAACTCCTGTTTACCACGTCTGCCATCTTTGCTTACCATTTAGTGACAGGTATGAATGGTATGCGATCATTACACAAGCAATTTAAAAGGCACATTTTTTTTGAAACAGTGCTTGCTTTATATAGGCACATCTGTACCACATTTGCAACCGAAATCTATCCAATAGCACGAACTTTATGTCAGCCATTCCAAGACAAAAAAAATCGGCATCATCTGCTATTAATAAAGATTTGAGGTGAATGTTGGGCGCCCGAAACTTGGAAATTAAAGTGCTTTGCTAAGGGCACCTTGGCAATGTTAGGAGTCAACTGGCCTCTTTCCAGCAACAAGCCATTTTCCTTATCAAAACAGACAACATGAAAAACAGTGAAAGGGCGTTTTGTCCCCTAGGTTTTTTTTCTTTCCTTGAACTGGCACGTCCACATTGTTTGGTGGGCTACCAGGTCAAGTAGCACGTGTGCGGTCAATTGGTCGCCGGTCTTTTGGTCACGGGTCTTTTGGTCGCCGGTCTTTTGGTCGCCTCGACCGCGACAACGGGCGACCAAAAGACCGGCAACCAAAAGACCGGCAACCAAAAGACTGGCGACAAAACAAGGTAAAACAACACGGTCTACACATCAATAAAAGCCAACAATGGCCATGAGCAGTTTCACTGAGCCCACATGTGAGTGTATAAGAGTTTGTTTGTACATGCGTTGTCCCTTTAAGAAGCTACGTCAGTCAGTGTCTTAACAAGTTCTCCAACCAAAAACAATAAAAGTCCGGGAAATTTGGAGCTTTTCTTTAGCCTAATAATGACTAGGGCATTAAGTATGACTAAATAGTCATTTACAGTTTGTATTTAGGGAATTTGAGCAACGATTTAAATGGTAATTATCACTTACCTTCTGGGCGACCAAAAGACCGGCGACCAATCGACCGTGTACCAAGTAGCATGTGCTTGGCTATGCATTTCACCATGTTTCACTCCACCAAGGCACAGTACATGCATGCAGATTTCTAAACATGAGGGTCTCAAGACATGACTAGGGTGGGGGATCCACGCTTAAGAAATGTGGTATACATGAGGTCACCAGCACTGCAAACCATATGCATAATAACTGCAATCCAGACTGCTGGAATACACAAAAAGAAAAAAGGGCTCTAAGAAGAAATAGAATAAGACCACATGACAATTTGTCAGAAGCATCAAATAACAGGACTTTTGCTGACTCCTCAAATTCTCCAGTTTCGCCCTAGGTGTCCAATTCCACAATATTACAATTTCTACATGATACCATTGGTGTCAAAATCTAATATTCTACAGTGGTACCTCGACATACGAGCATTTCAACATCCGAGTAAAATTGAGCAAATAATTATCTCTAGATACGAGACAAATTTCGAGATGCTAGAAAGCCAGGTGGCCAAGACATGAAAGGCTGTTTATCATTGTAGCGCACTGTCTTTTTTGCCGCATCTCTTTCGTGTATAACAGATATCTACGAGCACTGGGCGGAGCGTTGCATTTTTTCAGTGTTTTTTTCCGTCACTCCACGCGAATGGCATAGTGATCACTAATACGAGGAGTATATATTACTTCTCGTTGGCTGCTCATAAGAACATCAGGGGCACTGGCTCCGCAACTTCTCGTGTAATATCTCTGGTCGCAACTCCCTCTTTGTAATGTCTCTGCGAGCACTGGGCGGAGCATTGCATTTTTTCAGTGGTTTTCCCCCCTTAGCCTGTTAGCTCCCGTTAGCAGAGCAATCGCTAAGTCAAGACTACTTCTCGTTGGCAAGTGGTCGTGCGTTATCCTTTTGTGAGGACATTTGTGTGCATCATTTTCAGAATATTTTGAAGGGAATACAACAGCAAACAGCTCATCGATAGCGAAAGTGAGGGTGGAGGCGGGGCAAACAGCCAACCCGGCCAGGAGAAGGTATAAAAATGTAAAACAAAATTTGAAATAAGTTTAGTGTAAGGCTAGATTAAACTTATTTTTGAGTGTGTCTGCATCGTAATCCAAGTTCATTTAAATTTGTTTATGTTATATTACGATTCACCAGTGGAAAAAGTCTGCGATAGATGGCGATTAGAAGAAATAAAACATTTTTTTCCAATCCAATATCCTGTTTTTGGTGTGTTTTTCAGAGGTTTGGAACGGATTAATTTGTTTTTAGTCCATTTCAATGGGAAACGTTCGCTCGAGTTACGAAAAGCTCGACATACGATCTCAGTCCCGGAACCAATTAAGCTCATATCTCGAGGTACCACTGTATTCTACTATGTTCATCTCATTTATCTATGATAGACCTCACCATGGTAGTCCAACACAACAATGGAATGAATCACCAATTCCCACTTGTTCACGAATCGCATTAAAAATAGAATTTGACTCATCCAAAAAGATCTCAATATGTGTTGAAGTGTTAAATCCTCAATGAAGGCCACATTCCGCGGCCTCTGTACGGACGCGACTATGGGCCACGGGGGACATTAGGAGTAAAAACTCTTTGTTTTGGACTTCCTTTTGGTACACTGTATCCATTTGGTGTGAACCCAAAGAGCACAAGAGGGAAGGAAGTGTGACTTACTCCTCCATCCCTCGCAGCTCTTTAAAGGATGAAGAGGAGGAGGAGGAGGAGGAGGAGGAGGCAAGCCTGGCGCTTGAGCTCGTCAAGTCTGCCTACTCCATTGAAATATTAATGCGTAACTTTTAATGAGCAGGAATATAGTTACTTTTTTTTTTTAAATCCAAGTTGGAAAATCAGATCTAAGCGATAGTTCACTAAACCTTCGAAGAAAGTTATGTTCTGATTGTTAACATACCTGAAGTAAAAAAAAAAGAAAAGTAAACAAGTCCATCAAAAATGCTAGCACTGACAATTGTGATATCATTTTGATAACGAGGAATACAAAGAGCTGAAGAACAAAGTGTAGCAATTTAAATCTGCCTTTGAAAATTTAAACTTACGTGACATAAAAATGGTAAAAAAGAATATGAATGAAATTAAAAAAATAAATAAAAATGGTGCCCACATATCTGAAAATGAAGATTTCCTGAGTAAAGCACCCAATTGAACACCCATGTTAGCATTTACAGTGGTACCTCGACCTATGATCAGCTCGTGGTACGACGAAAAGTTCAAGCAAATAATTCGCTCTAGATACGAGAAAAAATTTGAGATGCAAGAAAGCCAGGTGGCCATGACATGAGGCTGTTTATCATTGTAGCGCACTGTCTTTTTTGCCGCATCTCTTTCGTGTATAACATATATCTACGAGCACTAAACGATTTATTCAGACGAGTTTTGACCAGGAAACGCACAACAAAAAGAGAGGTTTCTGGGTAATGAAGTATACTCGTGCACACAACACTGCCCAATTTTACTTCGATTAAACACATTTTATTACTATTAAACCACTAGTTATGTGTTACTTTGTTAATAGATGGCGAATTAGAACAAATAAAAATGTTTTTCCCATCCAATATCCTGTTTTGGGTGTTTTTTCAGAAGGTTGGAACCAATTAATTTATTTTTAGTTCATTTCTATGGGAAACGTTACGAAAAGCTCGACATACGATCTCAGTCCCGGAACGGATTAAGCTCGTATGTCGAGGTACCACTGTACTTAAGACATTTATAATACAGTGAAAAGCCCTGGGTGACAATTATTGTTGGACATGTAATTATTTAAACTAGGGGTAGTAAACACTAGCACGTTAGCGCTAACTCTGCTAAGGTAGCTTATTCGGGCTTGCCATTGGGACGCTATTCTCACGCATACAACAGGATGCGAAGTCAAAGCGAGTAAGCCAACTTGTGTCAACGGTCATCAGATTCTACACTAGCATGTCATTCTATTCTTCTATACAAGGAAGTGCAAGTCACAACAGTGGTATGTCGCACTTCTATGAGTGGTCGGGGGTAGAAGCATCATGAGTCACAAAACGGAATAATGGATGGGAAGTAGATTAAAAAAAAAACTAAGGAAACCTAGCGCCTTTGAGAAGAAGGAAAAGCAACGTGAATCAACGAAGATGAAAGCGGGACGAAAGCCTGCTAGGGGGAACATTTCCTGGAATAATGTGTGCCGAGCAGTAGGTGACTCATTAATACGGCTCCATTTACAAACAAAAGGCTTAATAATTACACAACTTTGCAAGGTCTTTGTCGTGGAGATCTACAAGTCCAGCTTTAGAATCATGAAGGCAATAAAAAAAGGGTTTACCGGTGCAAAACGCCACGGAACTGCAATCGATCGGGACTTGTACTTCCACTCGGTTTCACAATGTCAGCACGGCAGGTGGAGGGGAAGAACAAATAATGACTGATGAGGGCCAGTCGGCCCGCCAAGCCAAAAATGGCTTCATCACCGACAGTCATATTCGGTACAAGGTGAAAGAAAACATTGTGGTGAGCTGCAGGCCAAAAGCACATTTTCCTGTATGACCTCAAGACATAAATTCATATAACCTAGTTAGACAAACCTTGGCTTAAAACAGGGGTGTCAGACTCGAGTTGGTTCGCGGGCCGCGTTAACGTCAACTCGATTTCACGTGGGCCGGACCATTTTAGATATAATACTTAGATTTTTTTTTTTTATAAATGGATTAAAAGAACTGGATTAAAAGCCATGAATATTCAGTTTTTTTATAGATCTAAAACAATGTTTAGTTTAGCTTTTTTTAAATATATTTTTAGATTTTACAAAATGATTTTTGAACCAAAAACACAGAAAAAAATGGATTAAAAAATTACAATAGATTTAAAAGGGGGAAATCAGGAAATTTAATATACATCTATACTCTTCATTTTAATTCGATCCTTTAACGTCAACTTGATTTCATGTGGGCCGGACCATTTTAGAAATAATATTTAGATTTTTTATTTTTATAAATGGATTAAAAGAACTGGATTAAAATCCCTGAATATTCAGTTTTTTATAGATCTAAAACAATGTTTATTTTAGCTTTTTTTAAATATATTTTTAGATTTTACAAAATGATTTTTGTACTAAAAACACAGAAAAAAATTGATTAAAAAATTACAATTATTGATTAAAAAGGGGGAAAAACAGGAAATTTAATATACATCTATACTCTTCATTTTAATTTGATCCTAAAACAGAAAGTTGTCACTCATGATTTACTTTCCCTGGCCACACAAAATGATGCGGCAGGCCAGATTTGGCTCCCGGGCCGCCACTTGGACACATGAGGCTTAAAATACAATTCATAACTGTCAGCAACAGTGGAAGTTAAAGTGGAATCTTTGCCAAGGTTGAACGGGTGCTTTGTCTGTCAGTCGATGTTAAATGGCCTTCTCCTGTTTTACTGATGTGAGATGACAGGAACCAACCACTAATTAGTCTAGGGTCCGTCATGGCTCACTGTGCCAATCATTCAGGCGGAGCCAAGTAATAGACAAACAGACAATACCCTTCGCTTTTGAGATAGTCAGGGATAAAAGATGAGCTACTGGATTAAAAGACAATACAGTGGTACCTCGAGATAGGAGCTTAATTCGTTCCGGGACTGAGCTCGTATGTCGATTTACTCGTAAGTCAAATCAACGTTTCCCATAGAAATGAACTAAAAACAACTTTTTGGACGGCAACGCGCTCAGAACATAAAATAAACAGATTTAAATGAACTTTGATTACGATGCAGACACACTCAAAAATAAATATAATCTAACCTTACACTAAACTTAATTCTAATTTTGTATTTAAGTTTGATACCGGCCAGGTTGGCTCTGTTTGCCCCGCCTCCATCCTGACTTTCAGTCAATATCAAGGGTTGTTTGAGTTTGTATTCCCTTCAAAATATTCCGAATATGATGCACACAAATGTCCTCACAATAGGATAACGCACGACCACTTGCCAACGAGAAGTAGTCGAATTAGCGATCTCTCCGCCAACGGGAGCTAACAGGCTAAGTGGGGGGAAAAATGCAACGCTCCGGCCAGTGCTCGCAGAGACATTACAAAGAGGTAGTTGCGACCAGAGACATTACAAAGAGGGAGTTGCGAGCCAGTGCCCCTGATGTTCTTATGAGCAGCCATCGAGAAGTAATATATACTCCTCGTATTAGCGATCGCTCTGCCATTCGCGCTGAGTGACGGAAAAAAACACTGAAAAAATGCAACGCTCCGCCCAGTGCTCGTAGATATCTGTTATACACGAAAGAGATGTGGCAAAAAAGACAGTGCGCTACAATGATAAACAGCCTCTCATGTCTTGGCCACCTGGCTTTCTCGTATCTCGAAATTTGTCTCGTATCTAGAGATAATTATTTGCTCGAAATTTTACTCGTATCTCGAAATGCTTGTATGTCGAGGTACCACAGTATAAGCAAAATATACACTATATCAATGACCCAATCAAGCAACAAATTACATTCCGCAAATTTCATTTTAAGTCATAAACACTCCTAAAAATCTAATCTGCGTAAATGCAAAATGCAGATCTTTTTTTTTTTAATAAAGTGGATTTATAGTTTGTTTTAAGGACTAGAAGTTAGACGTGATACATTTTCTTGAAGAACACGTTTAATGGATGTTTTTATTCAACTATATTTTAAATGTAAATGTCTGACAAGGCCAAGTATAAGTATGTCTTGTCACCATAAAAAAAACTGTCGCATGTCCGGACAAAAGCTGACATGACCCTGACCGTTTTTTTGTGCAAAATTCTGTATTTTTCCATTAATGGCTTTTGGAAAAAACATTGAAATTGACATGAAGTTTCATCCCGCTATGGCACCCTTCCACTTAATGTACAACCGTTAAAACTAATCAAAAACTAAGAAAAACAAGTTACTTTTTAGCAAAGACTTCAATGACATGCAGCCTTGGTGTTTTGAGAGATAATTTTTTTGGTTATTGATCTAAACCCAAACTGTGAAATGAATTCAGTAGACTGTTTTAATAAGCAGACTTTCAGAAACACTAATGAACCAAAGCACAGACACAATTTTGAATTAAAAAAAGACCAGAATTTGTAGTAGATCAGGGGTGTCAGACTGTGGGCCACGTTAACGTCAACTCGATTTCATGTGGGACGGACCATTTTAGATATAATATTTATATATATTTTTTTATAAATGGATTAAAAGAACTGGTTTAAAATCCCTGAATATTCCGTTTTTATATATCTAAAACAATGTTTAGTTTAGCTTTTTTTAAATATATTTTTAGATTTTACAAAATGATTTTTGAACTAAAAACACAGAAAAATTGATTAAAAATGACAATTATTGATTTACAAGGGGGAAAATCAGGAAACTTAATATACATCTATACTCTATTTTAATTTGATCCTAAAACAGAAAGTCGGCACTAGTGATTTACTTTCTCGGGCCGCACAAAATGATGCGGTGGGCCAGATTTGGCCCCCGGGCCGCCACTTTGACACCTGTGCTCTAAACCAAGGGTGTCAGACTCGGGTTGGTTCGCGGGGCACGTTAACATCAACTCGATTTCATGTGGGCCGGACCATTTTAGATATAATTTAGATTTTTTTTAAATAAATGGATTAAAAGAACTGGATTAAAAGCCCTGAATATTCCGTTTTTTATAGATCTAAAACGATGTTTATTTGAGCTATTTTTTATATATTTTTAAATTTTACAAAATGATTTTTGAACTAAAAACACAGAAAAAATGGATTAAAAATTACAATGATTGATTTAAAAGGGGGAAAATCAGGAAATTTAATACACATCTATAATCTTCATTTTAATTTCATCCTAAAACAGAAAGTCGGCACTCATGATTGACTTTCCCGGGCCACACAAAATGATGCGGCGGACCAGATTTGGCCCCCAGGCCGCCACTTGGACACGTGTAGTAGCTAAATGATATCCAAGCCAATTTAAAAAAAAGGAAAACTTCCAATGAGACCCAGTTTGGGCATTGCAATCAAATGCCAAATTAGCTTTTATCAGACTCTAAAAAATCCAACGCTAGAGCGCGTCTGCGTGCAAACAGGTTGAGACGGATTCTTTAACGTCAGTGTTTTGGTTCTCGCACAGCATTCAAGTCGCGGCATGCCGACCAATGGCCTCCTCACTTGACTTTCCCTCTCAATTGTTTTGTACAATCCAGCAGGAATGAAAGGAGTGGCGCAGGCGGTCGATAAAAGCGCGGCCCGGCGCTCAATACGAGCCTTGGCGCCCCTCCGCTTTCATTTGGACACGCCTCACGTGGTGAAGGCTTCATTAATTTAATGGCGCTGTTTGGAAACCACGACGTACTGTAACGGGGTCTAACAACCGGCTGTTGACGTTTCCTTTCTAGTTACCATGACAACAGCGATACCTGGGCCAAAAAGGGGGTTATGTTGTCAGCGGTTTTGTTTGTCGCGGAACAGGATGACAAAGGCCAAGTAAGAAAGAGACCATTAGTGTTTATGGATTCAGTTAAACGAGGTAGGATTGATTCTTTTTGAAAAATGGAGATGCCCTTAATTAGTCTGTAAAATTGCCTACGCAGCTTTTTCTTTCTACTCGATAATAAGAAAACACTCGTGGTTAAAAGTCCGAAGAAGGGTATCGCAATGTTTATTTCAGCTTTTTTAATTTAGATTTTACAAAATGATTTTTGAACTAAATACACAGAAAAAAATTGATTAAAACATTACAATTATTGATTTAAAAAAGGGGCTAAAACAATGTTTATTTCAGCCTTTTTGAAATATATTTTTAGATTTTACAAAATGATTTTTGAACTAAAAACACAGAAAAAAATGATTAAAAAATTACAATTATTGATTTAAAAGGGGCTAAAACAATGATTTTAGCTTTTTTTTTTTACATATTTTTAGATTTTACAAAATGATTTTTGAACTAAAAACACAGAAAAAAATGGATTAAAAAAATTACAATTATTGATTTAATAGGGGCTAAAACAATGTTTATTTTAGCTTTTTTTAAATATATTTTTAGATTTTACAAAAATTGTTTTGAACTAAAAACACAGAAAAAATGATTAAAAAATTACAATTATTGATTTAAAAGGGGCTAAAACAATGTTTATTTTAGCTTTTTTAAAATATATTTTTAGATTTTTAAAAATGATTTTTGAACTAAAAACACAGAAAAAAAATGATTAAAAAATTACAATTATTGATTTAAAAGGGTGAAAATCAGGAAATGTAATATACATCTATACTCTTCATTTTAATTTAATCCTAAAACAGAAAGTCATGATTTACTTTCCCGGGCCACACAAAATGATGCGGCGGGACAGATTTGGCCCCCGGGCCGCCACTTTGCCACGTGCATTAACATGTCAATGTTAGCGGGAGACTTGGTTGGAGTTGGGCACGCAATTCCATGAATTCAATTTACGCCATCTTGTTAAATTTCAGGGCCATTGACACCATTTGACATTCACTCCGGTTAATGTGTCACAATCTATTGTGGGAAACGGCAGTTACCATGGGTGTAATCCATCATTGTTTTTTTCATCTACCTTTTTTATGTCACCTTCTATTATCTTGTGGGAAATGGGCCAGTATTAAAGAGTAACACATGTTGGGAACTGGATTAGCCCACCCGTCGCAAATGAGCTGCACATTTGGTGGCTGATAGAGTTTGGGCACCGAGAAATGGTCAGGTTTGCAGTCTCTAATAAAGTCAACATTCCACTCTTTCCCATACAATTACATGATGTCAGTAAATTCCCTCCTATACAGTGGTACGTCGACATACGAGCACCCCGACATTTTGAGATACGTGTAAAATTTCAGGTTCAAATTAGGGCCAAAAACAAGTGTTAAGGAATCATTAGTACCTTTATAATTAGACCAGTAAAATGTAGACTCCCCATGTGAGATATTTGAGAGAACGAAATACAGTGGTACCTCAACATACGAGCACCCTGACATACGAGCATTTTGAGATACGAGTAAAATTGAGCTAATAATTAGCTCTAGATACGAGAAAACCAGGTGGCCAAGACATGAGGCTGTTTATCATTGTCTTTTTTGCCGCATCTCTTTCGTGTATAACAGATATCTATCTATCTATGAGCACTGGGTGGAGCGTCGCATTTTTTTCAGTGTTTTTCCGTCACTCAGCGCGAATGGCGGAGCGATCGCTAGTAATTAGAATTAAGTTTAGTGTAAGGTTAGATTAAACTTATTTTTGGGTGTGTCTCCATCATAATCCAAGTTCATTTAAATTTGTTTATGTTATTAAATGAGCGTGTTGCCGTGCAAAAAGCGCCCCCTCTCTGTCCGTCTTTCTCTTTCCCCCCTTCGAAATCTGTATTATTTTAGTACTATTAAACACGTTTTAGTAATATTAAACCACTAGTTGTGTTACTTTGTTAATAGATGGCGAATTAGAAGAAATAAAACATTTTTTTCCAATCCAATATCCTGTTTTTGGTGTTTTTTCCGAGGGTTGGAACGAATGAATTAGTTTTTAGTTCATTTCAATGGGAAACGCTCATTCAAGTTACGAGTAAATCGACATACAAGCTCAGTCCCGGAACGAATTAAGCTCGTATCTTGAGGTACCACTGTATGACTTGTTGATCATCTCCATCACAAATTCAACTAGAACAGAAGAGAAGAAATCTGTTTTGGTGTGGGGGGGGTCTGGCAGGATATGAAATATTGGTGCGCCCTTCTTTTCTTTCATTACCGGCACCAAAGGCTTGGAACAAAAAAAAAAAGCACAAAAAAAGCGTGAGCTTTTCCAGAATTGCTGCAGGCCAACACCTCAATCAGAGTTCCCCTATAAAGAGACTTAAATTACACAGCATAGGAAAGCTCCTCATGCTAATGTGACAAGCCTCCCACTAGTCCCACCTGCGGGCATGATGACATATTAGCCTGCTTCTAAGTTGGAGGAAAAAGTAGCGTGGCTTATTCAACTTTGATGCTGAGCAGAACTTCGCTGCATGTTCCAACTATTCAAGAGTTTTACCATTGCCAGGAGCTTTGCGTGATTAATACCCCGGGTAGCTGGGCCGTGTGAGGTCTGCATCTATGTGTGAGTTACTGAAGGCACGGATAGTTATATGCCAAACTAATTGATGTTTTTGGACGAAATGAGGAAAAACTGGGTCAAACAAGGACCATTGTAATTATTATTGATTTTTAAATTTTAGTTTGATATCAGCATTCCTCAGAAGAGCCTCATATATTGTTCTTAGTTTTTGACATTCATTGCTAATTGCCCAAAATATTGAAGTATATCTCTGATAGGGCAATAATAATAATAATAATGTAATCCGTTACAAAATAGCGTTGTTTTATTGAAGTGTTTTTGATCAGGAGGGTCAAACACATCTTTGTCATGGTCCACATTGTAGTTAGGGTCTTATTCAGAGGGTCATTATGTCATTTGTTGACCTAAATATTATCCGAATTATCTTTTTTTTAGCCTCTTAACTTGTCAAATGCCATTGACTGTGCTAGTTGTCCAATCCATGTGTTCCCCATTTTTCATTGAATACTGCGGAAACGTATTTGAAAGTAATTTTGCTGAGAAAAAAAGTCGACGCACGGACTACACAAAATAATGTGACGGTCCTGAACCAGCCCCCAAGCCTTAGGTTTCCCACCTGTGTTTTCAGCACTCTCTGAAAAACATGGTGACCTGTCGATACTAAAAAAGGGGTTATTTTTAAGCCTTACAATATCAACACTCCGACTCGATACGGCAAATAATCCTGAAAATGTCAGGGTTTTCATCCGAGGCTTTGCGAGTGAGTGGCTGAGCGCGACACCATGTTCTTCATATCGCATTTCCTATGCGGGAGCAGGAACTGCTCATGCGGGGTGGAAAAAAAACAGGCCGGGTGCCAAAATATGATGGCAGACAAATGAGAAATTCTTTGATGTCAAGTTGAGGAGCCAAAATAACTTTTCCCCGACGCTATCTCGTCGCAGCATCCCTTGACGGGACGGTGGAGGAGATGATAAAATGAGGAGCCGTGGGAGTGACTTGGGAGGCTTATGAATCAATCACTCAATATAGCGCTGCCTCCATAGATATACATTTTTTTCTCAAGCCATTGTCTGCCATCGATGGCGACAGACGTCCAATCTAAAAGGGCAATGTGAAACTTGTTTGTGAGCACTGCTTGGTCTGCCCTGGTTGAATATTAACATCCGCCCGTTTCATGGGCGGCGCCTTATTTCCATTGTTTGAGTTTGATTTATTGAATAAGGGAAAGCACATATTAATGGCTCGATGTATCGATAGATATATAGATAGAGATAGATAGATATATAGATAGAGATAGATAGATATATAGATAGATAGATATATAGATAGAGATAGATAGATATATAGATAGATAGAGATATATAGATAGATAGAGAGCGAGAGCGAGAGAGAGAGATAGATAGATATAGAGATAGGGATAGATATATAGAGAGGGATAGATATATATAGATAGAGATAGATATATAGATAGAGATGTATATGTATATATATATATATATATGTATATACATGCATGTATATATAGATGTATATATGTATGTATGTATGTATGTATATATATATATATATATATATATATATATATATATATATATATATATATATATGTATGTATATATATATATATATATATATATATATATATATATATCAGCAATATACGTGTATTTATATATTCATTTTTTAATTAATTAATGTATTAACATATTTATTACCTATTTATTTATGTCTAAAATGTCTTTTCCTGTGTCTGTATTCTCACCCTCTTGCTACTATGACAATGACATTTCCCGAATACAGGATGAATAAAGTTATCTAATCTAATCCAATGTAGTTTACAAAATCTTCCAACACAAAGCTCCTCCTCCACTGCAAGATTTTAAACCCAAAAATTCCAACACATCAACAAGGGCTGGCTCTAGAGGTGACTGTGCATTTCCTTTAAAAAAAAATGCATTCATCCAAAGCACCTTCTCCCTTCATACCTGGAACTGAATACCAATTAACATACATGATCTCCCATCTCTGAACCTCTTGACCAATCATCTTACAACCTGTCTGCTAGACGAACAAAATTGCGATCCCACGCTGTCTAAAACTGTGCATGTGTGTCTAGTATGTGTCATCGTTTATCTTTGACCTACACAAGGGACTAAAGATGGAAATTAGCCCTCGGCTACAATGGTATTTTCACTCCCAAAGTTCCCCCCCAAGCAATTAACCGTTAAACAGCATCCCTGGGTCAATTCACCGGATTAAACGGTCAGGAATGCTGGTCACAAACTCATTTTCCTGTCTGTCTTTTAAAAGGGGAAAGAAGACGACTACGCAAACCGACTGATGCATTTGCCCTTGAATTGAATTGTCTAGTGTGGTCAGAAACACATTTTTATTGGGTTAACGTGATGCGACACTTCAAAGTGGGATACTGTGCGTTCTTGGGGTTGGACTTGTCACTGACTTCTCCAAACTTTATTGGATTTTCCTATCTGAAAATCTCCCGGCATTATTTCTCATCCTCTAATTAGCTCTGCCAAGGAGATTATGTTCCCATCAGTTGGACATTTAGGATGAAGGCGCTAAGCGAGAAATTGGATTTCCACAGCTTTCTTGTGGTAGGGCGAAATTCATCTTTTGGCCGATAAATGAATTTGTATTGCACTTTGTTGGATGGGAAAGAAGTGATACATTTCTGTCACGCTGGGACGCCTTTGTGTTTCACAGCATGTCACAGTATTTCATGAAAACGCAAATGATTGTTAGGAGACAGCTTGGGCAGACCATAATCATAAATCTATCATTTCACGTTTCACTGGTGGGTGCGCGTTTAATGTTTGAAAGAGAAGTGGACTAAAATACCCGTGTCCGAATGAGACCACGTGTAAAAATGACAAACGGAGTTGTAAATCTCATGCTAGGTTCCTTTGAGCCAAGGAAAATCCATTACATTTCTATTTTACACTAAAATCAAAGCAGTTATCGTGACTCATTTAAAAGGGACAGACAACGTCTTTATTGTATTCATTCCAGCTGGAAAGAATATGATTTAATAATTGGGTATTTAATCATTTTTTTTTGCCTAATTGAGCAAAGCTATCCCAATACTACCGTCATACCAAAAATACTATTAATACAGCAACGGGCTTAACAAAGCAGAAAATTCACAAATTCAGTGTTTTGCAAGTTACTTTTCTATTTTCTATTCTATCAAATTACCTACAAATACTTTGTTTTATGTGAACATAAAAAAATGGTCATCCAACGTCCTATCAAATGAGATATTTTGCTCTTTTTTTACTGTCGCTGGACATTTCCTTTGTTCTGCAAAGGTTGTTTTACTAGTGTAAATATAGTATGAAATATACTGTATATATTAGTTTTTTCCAATATTGTTATACATACTACGTACATATTGTTGTACCTGTGAATTATTTTGTTACTCATCACTCTCAAGTTATTGGCTGCCATCAAGAGGTTTGGCTTCAAATCCAGTTTAACTGGGAAGCTGCCAGTAATCAGACATCTATCCCAGTCTATGAGTTGATACAACAAATGTACAGTGGTACCTCGACATACGAGCGTTTCGAGATACGAGTAAAATTTCGAGCAAAAAAATTATCTCTAGATACGAGACAAATTTCGAGATACGAGAAAGCCAGGTGGCCAAGACATGAGAGGCTGTTTATCATTTTAGCGCACTGTGTTTTTTGCCGAATGTCTTTCGTGTGTAACAGATATCTACGAGCACTGGGCGGAGCGTTGCATTTTTTTTGGGTCGTCACTCAGCGCGAATGGCGTAGCGATCGCTAGTACCAGTATATTTTACTTCTCGTTGGCAAGTGGCCGTACGTTATCCTATTGTGAGGACATGTGTGTGCATCATTTTCGGAATATTTTGAAGGGAATACAAAAGGAAACAGCACATCGATAAATAAAGTCAGGGTGAAGGTGGGGCAAATACAGGCAACCCGGCCGGTATCAAACTTAAATACAAAATTAGAATTAAGTTTAGTATAAGGTTAGATTAAACTTATTTTTGAGTGTGTCTGCATCGTAATCCAAATTCATTTAAATTTGTTTATGTTATATTACGATTCACCGGTGCAAAAAGTCTCCCCGTTCATATCTCAAGGTACCACTGTAAGTGCAAAATATTAGTTTAACTTGCGTCACTAACAATGGCACCAAAAAAACCTCCCATTTAGTCACCTTTAGCAATTTCACATATCCTGCATTCCCCCTACTGAACCGCAGAAGCACATAAACAGCAATTACATGGGGCCAATGGCTCCGTGAGACGCGGTGGGGGGGCTGAAATTATCAGCCAAATGGGCATTAAAAAGGCAACCGGGCGACCAGTGCACGGCCACAAGAGGGATGAGCGGGGTAGACATTTTGCACCGGTGAATCGTAATGCTCGTATGTCGAGGTACCACTGTAACTGCTTCCGTTTTTGTTCAAAAAATGCAAACGGTTCCAAAAGGAGCCAATAAATTTAAAAGGCTTTTCTTGGGCGGGCTTGGTATTTCCAGCCAAGAGCCAGGAAGTAACACGTCGACCGAGTTTAACTGCCAAGGAAGGTGAACGCAGCGTGAAATTGCAGCAATGCAAGAATTTGGAGAAGATTGATTTCCGAGATGCAGATTCAGAGATTTGTGATAATTTTCATGTGACAGTGACAAACGTCCAATCCATTTTAAGAGCGAGAAGGTGGCTCCGGTTGATCGCTCCTGATGCAAAAGTAAAATGAACTATAAAAATGAGCGAATTAGAAAAGGTGGCTGAACACAGAGCAACGACTGCTACGATATTTTAGAAAGAAATTGCCAGCAACAAAAGTTGCATAATGTCAAATTATAAATCTTTTTTTTTTCTTAATGAAAGGGCGCCATAATGCATGTTGGGAATTGCATCAACAAGACATTATCTCTTCCCAAACTGCGGTAAATGATGCATTCAAAAGAAAGGGAATTAGCAGTGTTCAAATGAACTCATTTACGACCAAACATCACATCACAAGAGATCGACTTCTTGCAGGCGCCATAGAAAATTGGGTTGTATGGCTACACGAACACAAAATTTTCACAATAAAAAGATTAAATTTCCATTTTTTTCATCATAAAAAAAGTTTGTTTCTACTCTTTGGTTCTTGAGTTATGGGCAGTTGAAATACATAATTAAAATTGTTATATGCCTTTGGTATTGAATGCGGTAATAAGGCAAAATGTCACAAAAACACAGGCAACCCAATTTGTCAACCTATTGATATTAATCAAATAATTATGAATAAAACTATGCAAGGCTTAGTCATAGAAAATGAAATCACTCACAATTACTAATAGCTTATTATATTTCGATTTGTCTAAACAAATATGTGCAGTAATCCCTCGGTTATCGCGTGTTCACTTATTGGGAATTCACTACTTTAATTTTTTTCTGCTATTAATTATTTTGGAAAAAAATTAAAAAAGAAAAAATACCTTAAAAAATATATATATTTATACATTTTTTAAAAAGTTCATAAAAATGTAAAAATCCACGCTGAAACTCATAAGCGGAAGCCACTCTTGCTACTAGGACTCAGCACTGAAGAAAAAAAAAAGTCATAATAGTGGTGACCCTACTTCGCAATTTTTCAATTATCGCGGACATGTTTGGTCTACATCACGTGTCAAAGTGGCGGCCTGGGGGCCAAATCTGGCCCGCCGCATCATTTTGTGCGGCCCGGGAAAGTAAATCATGAGTGCCGACTTTCTGTTTTAGGATCAAATTAAAATGAAGAGTATAGATGTATATTACATTTCCTGATTTTCCCCCTTTTAAATCAATAATTGTATTTTTTTAATCCATTTTTCTGTGTTTTTAGTTCAAACATCATTTTGTTAAATCTAAAAATATATAAAAAAGCTAAAATAAACATTGTTTTAGATCTATAAAAAACTGAATATTCGGGGATTTTAATCCAGTTCTTTTAATCCATTTATAGAAAAAAAATCTACATTTTATATCTAAAAATGGGACATGAGATCTGGTCACCATGAATGTGGCCCGCCAACCAAACTGGGTTTGACACCCCTGGTCTACATTGAAATTTGAGGGATTACTGTATACTACTGTACCAGTAATGTTTGCATCAGATATTTGATGAAGTATAAAATAGTAATTAAATCTGCCTTTGAAAAATGTACCATGCCTGACAAAAACAAAATCTCAGTTCATTCAATGTCAACACCACTTCACCACTATCAGGGTCGTGGGGTGCTGGATTTATCACAAGCGACCCTAAACTAGTCACCAGTCAGTCAAAGGTCACACAAAGAGACAAACAACCATTTACAGTCACAACTGCACTACCATCGAGTGGGACTCGAACCCACGCCACCTGCACCAAAGTCAGCCAAAAGAACCGGTGCAACGTCAGAAACTGAATGCGGCCACATATTTAAAAGTAGAGATTGTCCAAGTAAAGTAAACAAAACACCCACATTAATTGTTTTTCCGCTGGCTTTACTGGGTCGTGTAATGCAGTCAATGCTATTGATCTGTTTCAATTACCTCAATTATTTCTCTTGTAAAAGGTGGTGTTTATGAACGAATGGTGAGGAGAGATTGGACGCCGCCGACTTTATGGATTACAGTGCCATGAAAAATTATTTTCCCCGTTCCATTTCTTATTTTTTTAAAATATTTGTCACACATAAAAGGCTCTAGATATTCAAACCAATTTTAGTATGACACAAAGACAATCCACAGAAATAGAAAATGTAGTTTCTAAATGATGATTTTTCTATTTCCCAAGGCAGAAAAAAAATTACAAACTTGTCTGTCCCTCAGTGAAAAAGTAATTTCCCGCAAAACCTAATAACGGGATGTGCCAATTTTGACAGGAATAACTGAAATCAAGCATTTACGATAATTTGTGATGAGTCTTTCACAACACTTTGGAGGAACTTTGGCCCACTCTTCTGTGCAGAATTGTTTCAATTATGCAATATTTGAGCGTTTTCTAGCATGAACAACATGTTTCAGATGCTTTTAGACAGCAGAACTCATTCTTCTACCAATTACAGCAAGTCGTCCAGGTCCTGGGGTAGCAAAGCAGCCCCAGAGCATCACACTGCCACCACTGCCTCACTTTTGGACTAGTTTTCTTTCGTAGATGTGGCCTGTGAAATTGAACTTAGCTTTCCTACAATTGTAATTAGTCACACACAGTTATTTTGTGATTGTACAAAGAGGGCCAGACAAGTTTGTAATTTTTTTTCTGCCTTGGTAAATGAAATCATCATTTAGAAACTGCATTTTCTATTTCCTTGGGTTGACTCCGTGTCATACTAAAATTGCTTTGAATATCTGGAGCCTTTTGTGTGTGATAAATATGCAAAAAAAAAAAAAAAAACAAGCAGGAACGGGGCAAATACTTTTTCACGGCACTGTATGTGGAGTCAATTTATAGCATGCTAGGTTTCAGTTCTCAAAGCTAGAATTGCATTACCGTAATTTAGAAGGTTTGGCTAGAGCAAGGGTGTCAGACTCAAGTTGGTTCGCAGGCCGCTTTAACGTCAACTTGATTTCATGTGGGCAGGACCATTTGAGATATAATATTTAGATTTTTTTTAATAAATGGATTAAAAGAACTGGATTAAAAGCCCTGAATATTCCATTTTTTATAGATCTAAAACAATGTTTATTTTAGCTTTTTAAATATATTTTTAGATTTTACAAAATGATTTTTGAACTAAAAACACAGAAAAAAATGGATTAAAAAATGACAATTATTGATTTAAAAGGGGGGAAATCAGGAAATTTAATATACATCTATACTCTTCATTTTAATTTGATCCTAAAACAGAAAGTCGGCACTCATCATTTACTTTTCCCGGGCCACACAAAATGATGGGGGCGGGCCAGATTTGGCCCCCGGGCTGCCACTTTGACACACGTGGGCTAGAGAAAATGATGTGTCCAAATTGGACCATTTCACTTGCAATTAGTCTGACTTTTGTTGGCAAACATTTAAACATTGGCTGTGTGGGTATTTTGAGGGGAGTGTGTTAAACTGTTTTGTTTTGCACAGATTACTTTGCTCAAATGTGTCATTTTTTTCTAAAAAAGAATGAAGCAATTGCTGAAACCTTTGAGCATGTTTTCACAACAGGCTGCAGGGGCTGGAATCATGTTTTCATCCACGTAAAAACCACGCGAGGTGATGTCATCCGAGATACCGCGAGGGGAACAGAGGTTACACCTGGATGTGTTGGGGTGGTGACCCTGGATACTGGCAGAGGGGCCATTAAAAAAAAATGGGCCTCACGGCTTTTACACCGCCAGAGAATGGCTTTTGTTTGGCTTTGTTTTCTTTCTTTCTTTTTTTTTTAGGAGGAGGAGGAGCTATGTGAAGAAAGCCGTGAGGAATGTGGCTCTCTGGAGGAGAATGTTGAGACTTAAATTTGAGATTAACGCATTTTTGGGACCTGGAACCAAAGTTTTTAACCTTTGATAGGACACTCATGTAACTTATTGGTTGCCAATGACGGGATTTTTTACAAGAAGAGAAATAACTGAAGTATGAGCATCTACAGCTAGTTCTCACAATTTGAATGAATTGGATGGGTGTTGTTGTCAATAGCAAATAAACAATTAAATGACGTATTTTTTTTATTATTAATAAAGAGAAGAAACAACTTATTTGGGATCATAACCAGTCTATTTCTATTCACATTTGATTATTTCATAAAAAGGGCTGCTCTCGTATAAGAAATGTTGTAATCTGCATAAAATAAAATATGATTTCCACGTTTCCAATGAGTTTTTAATGAGGTAAAGTAAAGGCTGCAGTTTTTTTAATGATCAAAAGTAGTCTTACTCTCCTGAACATAAACTATATTTAGACAGACATGACGAACATTATAACATGGCTATCAAAGAAACATGCTAATTTTATTTTAGCATGCCTATGGGGATAACAATTTTTCAATATTCTGATATGTGCTTCAACTGTCAGAATTGGAAGTGAATAAGACAAATAAAGTGGCCTGAGGGGGGGAATATTGCAAATAAATCTCCATTGTAAAATGTATGACTCGTAAGTAACTTGGTAGAAGTGTCACATTAAGTCATTGCCTTCCCAGTTCAGTGTGAAGTGGTTAGTTCATCAGCCTCACAGTTTTGGGTCGAGCCCAGGTTGGTCCTCACTGTCTCAAAGTGGCGGCCCGGGGGCCAAATCTGACCCGCCGCATCATTTTGTGTGGGCCGGGAAAGTCAATCATGAGTGCCGACTTTCTGTTTAAGGATCAAATTAAAATGAAGAGTATAGATGTACATTAAATGTCCTGATTTTCCCCTTTTTAAAACAATAATTGTCATTTTTTATCCATTTTTCTGGGTTTTTAGTTCAAAAATCATTTTGTAAAATCTAAAAATACATACAAAAAGCTAAAATAAGCATTGTTTTAGATCTATAAAAAACTGAATATTCAGGGATTTTAATCCAGTTCTTTTAATCCATTTATAAAAAATATATATCTAAATATTATATCTAAAATGGTCTGGCCCACGTGAAATCGAGTTGACGTTAATTCGGCCCGCGAACCAACCCGAGTCTGACACCCTTGGTGTAGTTTAGATGTTCTCCCTGGGCTAGCGTGGGTTTTCTCCGGGTACTCCGGTTTCCTCCCACATCCCAAAAACATGCACGGTAGGCTGGTTGAATACTCCAAATCGCCCATCAGTACGAATAATCGTCCTGTCTCCATGTAGCGCTGCAATTGGCTGACCACCAATTCATAGTGTCCCCTGCCTGATACCCTTAGTTAGCTGGGATAGGCTCCAGCACCCCCTGTAAACTTTGTGAGGATAAGCAGTTCAGAAAATGAAAAAAAAAAAAAGAATTTTCTAAAATATTTAGTTTTTTAATGACCAAAGTCATATTTTTGAGTGTTTAAAAATAAAATTAGTCAAGGATTAAACGTTTTAAGCATGTTCACTGTGCCTGAAAGGGTTAATTTGCAGAGGATGACAAGTATAAGTCCTTCCAAGGGCAAAACTCTCAATTTTTAAACTTGCTAGGACATGCCAGTATTTCTATTTAACTTCAAATTGGCATATGAATATATTTAATAACAATGAGGTCAACTTTAACGACTTGTTTCCAGTAATAAGGAGCGTAGGAATTGTAGAAATGAGTGAGTTAATTAATTAGCTAGCAGTAAATCCAGGTTGTGATGCTCACCGTCAGAGCATTTCAGACACGCGGCCGTTATATTTGTGCGCAACGTTACACCTACTAAAATCGGCTATACTATGTACGTGCCTGCTCTTCCACAGCCAATTTGAAACGAGACTCACGGACGCCAAAGCAGCGGCTGTAAATAGAAGGAAACTATCCAAAAAAAGCTTACCTTTAAGACAGGCAGTCGTGACTCGTGACAGCACCGCCCCAAACTTTTTGGGTCTTTTCCGATTGGAAACACGCTTCTCGTGGGTCAAATGTCCAACAGCCGTTCGCTCCGGGGTCGGTAAATCGGCTTCTTTTCGAGGTTCCAAGTGGTTTGGAAATAAAGAAAGAAGTGCAAAATGAATGTGGAGTAAGGAGAGGCGATAGAGTTGGTGTCCGCCACTCGGTGTGAGCTCCCGGCTTGTGTCTCGGCAGCCGGCCCACAGCGGGCGCCACCAGGTGCTCATTTGCATAACTGCACCGGCTGTGGCCAATGTGAGGGGAGAGCAAGGTGCCTCATTGGATATTCAGGAGAGAGACTCGGCCAATCGGAGGACGGGGTAGGCGGGGTTATGTCGCTGACAATTTTGGAGTGAAACTAAAGCGTGTGCGAAAAGCCTATTAAAATAGTGCGCAGATCTGATTGCAAACCTTGTTAACCCTTTGCTCCTTACAAAAAGGTTGTTTTTTTATTATGAGTCTGTTAAGAGATTTGATGGATTGCTATTTTCATTATAATTATTTGATAGCATGCAAAAATATTGTCCAGATTTATTATTTTGAAGTACATAACTGCTGTGGCGGTCCGTGCATTTTCTCGTAGCGCCTTCAACGAATCAATGCAACCCTCAAAAACTATTTTATGGCTATAAAACCTCGACCGCAGCTAGAGCTGTGACACATAAAAAAAGAATCAATAAATCAATGCACAAAAATGGGGTAAAACCCACTTCCTTGCAGCATTTCATGATTAAATACAAATACTGGAGCTTTTCAGACATTAAAACCAGGCCGGGGGGGGGGGGGGGCGATTTTTCCCGGGAAAAGACAGCGATGAACGTCAATGGCGTACCGGCAAACATTGCCCGAAAATTGGGTAAAATCTAGCCGAAACCAGCATTTATTGATTAAATACAAATACTGGAGCTTTTTAGACATCAGAACCAGGCCCGGAGTATTATTTCCCCGGGAAAACGACAGCGATGAAGGTCGATACGTCCATATACGTTCATACGCGAAATGGCAAAAAAAATGCACTAAAATGGGGAAAAAAATCCACTTCCTAGCAGCATTTATTGATTGCCATCATTTTTTAATCATTTTTTTCTGTGTTTTGAGGTCAAAATCATTTTGTAAAATCCAAAAATATATATAAAAAAAGCTAAAATAAACATTGTTTTAGATCTATAAAGAAATGGAATATTCAGGGCTTTTAATCCAGTTCTTTTAATCCATTTATTAAAAAAATATATCTAAATATTATATCTAAAATGGTCAGGCCTATATGAAATGGAGTTGACGTTAATGCGGCCCGCGAACCAACCCGAGTTTGACACCCTTGTCTTAGATATTCATGTTACAAATTCACATACAATAGTGGGACGTAGTCTACTAATCACTATGGTTTACTCCCCAGTCAATTTGTATATTTATTACCACTCTCATTTTCTATGATGCTCCCCAAGAAACTTTGAATTGTCTTTTTGTGTTAGAAGCCACCTGGTTTAGGCCATTTAATATAAAGCTACCCCTGGTGAAGGCCACTTTATTACAGAGCGTTGGCAGCGTAACAGCATAGCATTACAAACCTTAGGCTATAATGAGAGACGACTTTTGCAGTAAAGCCCAGCAAAGAGGCAAGCGAAAACTGGGTTGTTGATACAGAACCCCGAGGCAAAGGCACCAACTGGGAAGAAGGAAATTTGCCTTTCAAAAAAAAAGAACCGCCTGCTTGTGTGTTTATGACATTTAATGCCAAAAGCTTTATCTTCCTGCAATTTCCGTATGTGTTCCGACTTGCCCATTTGATGAAAACTTGAGCTCCCACGGACAATAAAGGTCATTAAAATGTTGAGCTCCACCTTGGATTAACACCGGGACACTGATATACTGTTAAGTGTGCACTGGTGGGCAATAAATGTCATACCTTCACCCAATAAATGGACTATAGTGGTACCTCGACCTACGATCAGCTCTACCTACGACATGCTCGAGGTACGGTGAACATTTCGATCGAATAATTCGCCCTAGATACGATTAAAATTTCGAGATGCGACCAAGCCAGGTGGCCATGACATGAGAGGCTGTTTATCATTGTAGCACACTGTCTTTTTTGCCGCATCTCTTTCGTGTATAACAGATATCTACGAGCACTGAACGGTTTCTTTCGCCTACACATGGACCAGAAAAAGCACAACGCGCATGCGTGGGCAAAAAGAGGGCTTTCTGGGTCATGAAGTATACTCGTGCACACAACACCGATAGCCAATGGCACCCTTTCTCAGAAGAAAACTTCATTATCCACAATCAATACGTGGGTAGGCTGTTATTCCTTCCTTAGCCTGTTAGCTCCCGCGATCGCTCATTCAAGACTACTTCTCGTTGGCAAGTGGTCGTGTGTTATCCTATTGTGAGGACATTTGTGTGTATCATTTTCAGAATATTTTGAAGGGAATACAACAGCAAACAGCCCATCGATAGCGAACGTGAGGGTGGAGGCGTGGCAAACAGCTCACCCGGCCAGAACGAAGGTAAAAAAATAAATAAACAAAATTAGAATTCAGTTTTGTGTAAAGTTACATTAAACATATGTTTGAGTGTGTCTGTATATATTAATCCAAGTTACTTTAAATTTGTTTGTTCTGTTACGAGTGCGTTGTCGTGGAAAGTCCCCCCCGAAACCCCGCCCCCTCTGTGCGTCTCTCTCTCCCGTCGGCGAAATTCGCCCAATTTTAGTTATATTAAACACATTTTATTACTACCAAACCACTAGTTATGTGTTACTTTGTTAATAAATGGCGAATGAGAAGAAATAAAACATTTTTTTCCCAATCCAATATCCTGTTTTGGGGAAATCTGAATATGCGAGAAAATCCGGTACTTGCTGCGAATATGGAGGTGAAAATTGTGAATCAGGGGCGGTTTATACGCGAGAAATTGTAAAATTCAACGATTTTAAGGGCGCGGCTTATACGCCGGTGCGCCTAATATGCGGAAAAATACGGTATTTGGACTATTCCTAAGTATCATTTAAATTCAAGAGCTATTTCTTGCTTACAGTTCAGGTTTAAAGTGAAACCGCCTTAATATATTGAAATCATTTTTATTCATGAATAAGAAAAACAGCACTACCTTACTACATGGTGTGTATAAATCGATCAGAGCGATGAGGTGGTTTTACTTGGATTCTGGAAAGAAATAAAATCCAGGTTAACAAAATAAAGTACCATAGAAACCTTTGGATACCATACAAATATTCCCCCCTTGTGGATGACATCAGCACAATGTTTAGTCACTGCATTCCAATTTTGTTTTTCTACTTCATGTGATTTCACCAAATGGGAAAAAGTCCAGCACTTATGAGTAACACATGGTTGGCTAGCCGGAAAAAAATTAAAGTAAGTCTCAAAAGAGTTAGACAATTAGCTCTTGATTGGTTTTGGACTGAGAAGCGTTTATTGTGTCGTGTTCCAAAATGAAGACATTTTTGTTTTTGTTGGCATACGTAAGGAATCAATCTAAGAAGTCAAATATTTTCTTCAGATCCTTCAGCTTTCAGGACAACTGATCAGTGAGGAAAGATGATAATCACGAAAGATAATCTCCCAAAATTGACCCTTGGGTCACTTCCTTGACAAAAAATACTGTCTTGGCCTGTAAAAATCTCATAATTAGCTTTAACAATAGATGGGATTAATCACTCTAATAGCATCCATCCATTAGCTGGGGGGTCAAAACCTGATAACATGTTCAAACTAATTTAAAAAAACGGTGTGAATGATTTCACTGGCGTAAATTTTGGAATTTCCTTTGGCATTAACAGTAACGTAGCATAGCACAAAAAATACATAAAATATAACGCAATCATTTATTTTTCGCACCGCTCATGCTGGCAAATTTGCCTTGAAATCAGCAGAATAGATATAAACCTGATTCCATTACAATATAAATTCATTTTGGAATTACCGTATTTTCACGACTATAAGGCGCACTTAAAAGTCTTAAATTTTCTCCAAAATTGACAGGGCGCCTTATAATCCAGTGCGCTTTATATATGGACCAATACTAAAATTGTTATCACGATAAAATAAAATAAATCAGTCCATAGGGTACACCGTCCTCTACAGCTCTCACAACTACGGCAAGCAGCCCCCGACTCTACTATTTTCTCCATAGAAAAACTACTGCACAGTGACTCCTGGGATATGTAGTTCTTTTGTCAATACACCCAGTATGATGGCGAGCACACTAATTTGGTGCTCGCCGTCATTCCGGCTGGATTAACAAAAGAACTCCAGCCGCTAGCTAGCTACTATTTGCGAATGGATTGTGGCTTGGACATCGACATCAACACAGCTTTACGAAGCATGGAAGACAGCGTTAGAATAGTTACGCTAGCTACTAGCTAGCTACTATTTGCGAATGGATTGTGGCCACCTGGACGAACGTATAAAACTCAGCGTTTTTGATGACTCATTTGGACAATTGTTCAATTCGGACACAGAAAATAAGGACTTTGATGGATTTGTGGGTGATGATGACGTGAGTACGTTGTAAAATGGCTAAATAAAGTACAACCAAACTCAGTTTTGCTTCCATTGCCTTTTTAAAAACGTGTTTTTAGCGTGTGTCCGTATGTTTAAGCTGGTGTATGTTTTGCCATGCCTGGCTGCGTCTATAAAAACGGTGCGTCCTTTGTGTGTGTCAAATACAGAAATAGCACTCATTACTGACACTGCAGCTTAAAATGCAATGCGCCATGTAGTCGTGAAAATACGGTACGTTTAAATCAAATTACTGTCACCATTTTTTTTTTGCAAATCCTTGCCAAAACTTTTGATATTGGTCATCAAACTGAGCTACGCTAGCTAGTAGTGTTGTACCCAAGACCGGCAAAAGTGGTGGTAAAAGTTACAACACAAATTGCTTCTACTTAAAAATCACATAGAGGACCGCAAAAAACTGCCCATTGGACCCAAAACTGGCCCCCGGGCCACAGTTTTAAAACCACTGGTGAAGATGAACTCAGAATACTGATGAATGTGTTCCTATATTTCAAATTCACTCAAGTGGCCTCATTCTCTCTCTGCTTGTCATTAGAAGTTTTCTGCCTAATTTTTCATCATAAGCAAATGTTCAATTCCGGAGTGTCAACAATGTTTGGCCTTGATAACGTGACCTGTTTTAGTCAAAAACTTCTAACCCAGATAAAGGCTGGAATTGGCAAACAGACTCCACTAAAGCTCATGTTTTCACACTCCCTCCTGAGTTTTTGTGGCCCTTTGTCCAGCAGGCGTTTGCTTTGTTGGTTGCCAGGGTAACCACGGATCCCATGGTAGAAATGAAGAGCTTTTTTTTCACCATTATTCTCCACTTCTTTATCTCACTACGTCCCTCGCGTTCTGATATTTCTCAAGAAAGTGAGTTTCTAGGGCAGGGGTGTCAAACCCAGTTTGGTTGGCGGGCCACATTCATGGTGACCAGATCTCATGTGGGCATAAAATGTGGTCACATTTTAGATATAATATTTAGATTTTTTTTTTATATAAATGGATTAAAAGAACTGGATTAAAATCCCTGAATATTCATTTTTTATAGATCTAAAACAATGTTTATTTTAGCTTTTTATATATTTTTAGATTTTACAAAATGATTTTTGAACTAAAAACACGGAAAAAAATGGATTAAAAAATGACAATTATTGTTTTAAAAAGGGGAAAATCAGGAAATTTAATATACATCTATACTCTTCATTTTAATTTGATCCTAAAACAGAAAGTCGGCCCTCATGTTTTACTTTCCCGGGCCACAGAAAATGATGCGGCGGGCCAGATTTGGCCCCCGGGCCACCACTTTGACACCTGTGAACTACAGCCTTCATTAATCAGAACCGTTATATCGATTGGTTAAATGACTATTGAATTGCTGATTTGTTTTTAAAAAAAAATTGAAATTTCCATACCAGTCAACTTATGAGTTTTCTCCCTATTTTATAAGTTTTTTGATCATTTCAAATTGTGTACGCCGTATAAAAACTTTTGTACAGGATTTTTTTAAGTACATTTTTTTGTAAAACCGATCTGGTGTGTTCTAGGGGGAGGCTTGTTTATCTCAATTTCTCACTCAAAGCCTCCCTTTTTTTTCCTGAAGCGTTTTGAGTGAGCAGGTCTGATCCTGTGAGGAATTTAATGGGAGATTGTTGAAAAACGAGCTGACGCTGGATAAAGAAACTCTGCCTGTAATTGTGTGATTACTGGGAAGTAATACTATAGAAGTATTTAATTAACTCATTTGACGGCAATAGACGTGTAATCAATTTTGATTGGCGGGGAATGATCACTCCCAATCAAAGTGGACTACAGTCTGTTGTCGCCAATGGGAGCAAATTGTCTGTTGGCTTCCTTTCATTGCTTTCCCCCCTGGTTGCACTGCTTCCAGATGTGTGTTTTCATATTGAAGCATTTAACCAATCACATTTCAGCCATTATTTGTTGCCAGGGTCAGAAATCTGCCTCAAGGCCTTCACAATCAGTTCTGCAGGCTCTGCTGCATTAAACAAGCGTCGATAAGACTGTTGCTTTAACCCATCAGAATTGGATTTGGTGACACCAAGGCCTTCTCGCAGGCGTAGGGATACGTCATCGCTTTCACCAGCTATGATTGGCTAGTGATAGAGTGGACTAACCACAGCTAGCAAGCTGTATCTGTAGCGAGCTGCACAAGCAAATATATTGTTGTGTTGATTTAATAGCGGTTTTGTCAACCCGCAATGGCTGGAGGAGGAGAAGAAATGGATTGGTTTGCAGATTTACTGTCAAAGCCATTTTCAAGACGGACTTTTCAAGAAAAAAAAAGCTGGACATCATTAAGAAAGGTCGGACGACTCCAAAGCAAGCAAGCCTGTCACAACCGGGAACAAACATTTTCAGCACTAAATCGAATAAAAACGTTTGCCAGAAATACGACAGGACAGGCTCGACTTTCAGCATTAGCTTCGATGGCGATAGAAAAGCAGGAGGAAAGAAAGGAGGATGGATATTGTGTACAGTTAAAAATGATTTTTAGTGAGTAAAATATGGCTACATTCCTAAATAATATTTCAATTGTATGAGGTAATTATTGACGATTTTTTATGTGTCGCAGCTGTAGCTGCAGTAGAGGTTTTATAGCCATAACATAGTTTTTGAGGGTTGGATTGATTTCGTCAGCTGAAGGCGTCGCTAGGAAATTCACGGACCGCCACTGGATTCAAACAGTAGTGGAAAAAAACCAAATAAATTTGAACATAGCACTCATTGCAAAAGGTTTGCCAATCGGTGCTTTCGATGAATTGTAATCGTTTTGCAGTGAATCCATCCATCTAAAGCCCCTTGAAACGAAATGAAATCATAGCAAACTTTGTTATATCAGCAAATATTTTATCCTTCTCTGAGGAATTGCTATAGTATGGCATTGTCATAAAATCCATGATTTAGCAGGGAAACTGCAGAACAAAGTGGAAACAACTAAATTAAAAAAATGGAAGTGTTCAACTCCCGAGGCATGTCATTGGAAAACACACGGACGGCTCCCCTGCAGACAACCCACCCACCCTGCCGCCCCCCCCCCCGTCTCGCTCTGACAGCTGTGCAGGGCCACAAGATTCAGACAACACAGATCACTCCCAGAATGCCAAGCTTGCAGTATGTTGGGAACCATCGGAAAATGGCATGCCGAGCATACTGCCCACATTTAGTGCCGTCTTTCCACCGAGTTTTTCACGTATCGCCCAATGAACGCCGCCGGCCCTCCCAGTTCAAACGGGTTGGACGTCTATCATATTCCAGTGCTGACTTTATATAATTTACCTCATAAGAAAAGGGGTCATATCAAAAGTGGAAGACATTCAAAGGTGAGAAAACCATCGACATCACGTGTTTTTCGGATTTTCTATGAATAGAGTAAAGACATTTGTACTTACAAGTCAGTCACATGATCACTTCCAGACATTTGAGATACTATCCTGTCAAAGTCAAACAATTTACAGCTTACTTGAGCCTCTTATTAAGATCTAGGGCGGAAGTTTGTTTGTTATCGGCGGACAAATACTTGCGGAAAGGACTCAAATGAGAACGCATGATATTTTAGTGTCGGATTGGACGTCTAGCAAAGTCGTTCATTGAAACAAGATAAATTATTTGAATTCACTGTCATGTGTCTGGCTTAAAACCCCTTTTTTTTGCATAGCTTGCTAGCTGTGGCTAGTCCACTCTATCACTAGCCAATCATAGTTGGTGAAAGCCATGACGTATCCCTACGCCTGCGAGAAGGCCCTGGTGTCACCAAATCGAATTGTGATTGGTTAAAGCAACAGTATTATCGACGCTTGTTTAATGCAGCAGAGCCCGCAGAACTGATTGTGAAGGCCTCGAGGCAGATTTCTGACCCTGGCAACAAATAATGGCTGAAATGTGATTGGTTAAATGCTTCAATATGAAAACACACATCTGGAAACAGTGCAACCAGGGGGAAAAGCAATATAAGGAAGCTAACAGACAATTTGGAATTATTTCATAAGTATTGATGGACAAAATATAATTAACATCAGTCTGTGATTCAGATATTTCTTAGGCCAGCAGAGAAGGCCTTGAAGGCCCTGACGGCCCGCCACTGCAATCTACACTGAACTTACCATTTCATTTGGTGGAAATGAACAGATTTATAAATATTGATCCATTTACACAAAGATTTAAAAAGTAAAAGCACAGATGTCAAAATCATGGCATGCACCTCGCCTTGTCTATCCCACAAAATAAATTATGTCAACATCATGTTTCTTGCTAAAAAAACATACAGTTTTCCCGTTTATTTTTAAAATATTTTTAAAAACTTTAGCCGTTCCACCAGTGGTGGTGGTTTGTCGGCTTAGGGCTACTCTACAATGTGACCACCCACCTGGGATCGAACCCTAGACCCAGAACTGAGGCCGACATGTCAACCACGAGTCCACCGGCCCGCAGTCTATTATGATCGTGCAGCACGGACACCTTCCTTATTTTTAGAACCCCCTGGATGACGTGATTATCATATCTGCGATAAGCAAATTTGTCAAATGTTGATTAAAAACTGAATTTACAACACGCCAATGAATAAAATGCTGGTTTGGCCCTCCCATAAAAATCCAAAGTTCACTTTTTAGAACGTCATCATATTTATTTAAATACCATACAAAATAATGGCTCAACTGTGGCCACAAGATAGCTATAACGCGCGCGCAAAATTCTAATTAGCAGCCATAAATCACGGCCGCCATTTCGAGGTTTTGGCCTTCTAATCTCGGCTCTGGCTTCCCCGCATCCGGAAACATACATGTTGGGTTAATTGAAGACTTTAAAAACCCAGCGTGGATGTCAACAGAAAATGGATGGGCCATAGAACAATTCCTTGCAATTTCAGCGGGTTCAAAAAGTGACGCAATGATCCGTTGGCGTTCATTACCGTGGCAACCGCAATCTAAGGGGCCTCCCGCCTCTACTCCTGGATCTCCATCCTTCTACAGTGGTACCTCGACATACGAGCACCCCGACATACGAGCACCCCGACATACGAGTATTTCGAGATACGAGTAAAATTTCGAGCAAATAATTATCTCTAGATACGAGACACATTTCTAGATGTGAGAAAGCCAGGTGGCCGAGACATGAGAGGCTGTTTATCATTGTAGCGCACTGTCTTTTTTGCCGCATCTCTTTCGTGTATAAAAGATATCTACGAGCACTGGGCGGAGCGTTGCATTTTTTTCAGTGTTTTTTTTCCTGTCACTCAGCGCGAATGGCGTAGCGATCACTATTACGAGTATATATTACTTCTCGTTGGCAAGTGGTCGTGCGTTATCCTATTGTGAGGACATTTGTGTGCATCATTTTCGGAATATTTTGAAGGGAATACAACAGCAAACAGCCCATCGATAGTGAAAATCAGGGTGGAGGCGGGGCAAATACAGCCAACCTGGCCGGTATCAAACCTAAGTACAAAATTAGAATTAAGGTTAGTGTATTATTTATTACTTTGTCAATAGATGGCGAATTAGAAGAAATGAAACATTTTTTTCCAATCCAATATCCTGTTTTGGGTGTTTTTTCAGGGGGTTGGAACGAATGAATTTGTTTTTAGTTCATTTCAATGGTAAACGTTCGCTCTTGTGACGAGAATATCGACATACGAGCTCAGTCCCGGAACCAATTAAGCTCGTATCTCGAGGTACCACTGTATGCTATTTTTTTGAGATTTCTAGCCCAACGTAAATGTCAATTCCAAAAATCTTCAGTTCATATTTCTGACTTTTCCATACCTGTCAACCTATGCCGATAACTGCCCTTATAAATGATTATGATTTCCCCTTACAAACCCCCCAAAAAACCTTACAAACACCGTACGACGAGTCGTACGGTGTTTGTAAGGTTTTTTGGGGGGTTTGTAAGGGGAAATCATAATCATTTATAAGGGCAGTTATCGGCAGAGGTTAACAGGTATGCTTTTTTCTCGGATCCCCGCAACTGCTGACTCAGGTCAGACGACTCAAAGCCATTTCATTAGCGCTTCCTCGATTCAGGCCCGACAAATAAAGTTATCCAATCCAATCCAAATGACGACAAGCGGTGAAAAGTTGCCGCCTTGTCGCACTTGAGCGTTTCATTGGTAACATATTAAACGGAATCAAGGCTCACCTTCTTCACGCGCTTGACAAAAATCTCACCTGCATGAATGAGTGAGAGCGCAGTACACTGGCAGACTAATTAGATTTTCTGCTTCAAACTGGCAGTAGCGCTTCTTTTCAGCCCTCAGCCACGCATCGAGGCCATGAGAAAAGCCACCCAAAGTTCCCTGTCCAAAGCACACAAATTTGACAGCATGTTAAAGCCTCCAACGCTGGCCGCTAACATTCTCCACACGCGTGTTGTCGCGCACGACCGCTCTGGATGTCATTAACTGCGTGCGATCTCCGTCTGGAGCGCCGAGGTCCCGAGTTCAATCCCAAATCATTTCCAGATGTTGGGAGATGATCTCGTCAGCCACCGATGAAAAGCATACGATCTGGCGAGCCCATGCGATGATGTGCATAAGAAGAAAAAAAAGGGAGTTTCCAGCTTCTTCACGACTGTAAAAAGTGTTTTTGTCGGTGATTATGATCGTGCCGTCTCGTGCACGAACGCGCTAACCGTAGGGAGCAATTAGCATAATGATGTAAGTGACAAAATGAGTGGATTGGCGCCAAGGTGGGGAATTCATTGGCTGCCTTGGCGATGATAGACGTCCTATCCACTCGGGTTGGTTTGCGGGCCGCTTTAACGTCAACTTGATTTCACGTGGGCCGGACCATTTTAGATAGAATATTTAGATTTTTTTTTAAATAAATGGATTAAAAGAACTGGATTAAAAGCCCTGAATATTCAGTTTTTTATAGATCTAAAACAATGCTTTTTTATATATATTTGTAGATTTTACAAAATGATTTTTGAACTAAAAACACAGAAAAAATGGATTAAAAAATGACAATTATTGATTGAAAAGGGGGAAAATCAGGAAATTTAATACGTAAACATCTATACTGGCCCCGGGCCACTACTTTGACACGTGTCCTATCCAATGAGTTCATATCCGACAGCCTTATCCCTAACAGTAAAGGCCAGAATTTGGGGAAATTATTGGAAAAATGGGAGCCCGGCAGGGTGAGTGGTTAGCGCACGTGTCAAAGTGGCGGCCTGGGGGCCAAATCTGGCCCGCCGCATCATTTTGTGTGGCCCGGGAAAGTAAATCATGAGTGCCGACTTTCTGTTTTAGGATCAAATTAAAATAAAGAGTACAGATGTATTTTACATTTCCTGATTTTCCCTCTTTTAAATCAATAATTGTATTTTTTAAATCCATTTTTTCTGTGTTGTTAGTTCAAAAATCATTTTGTAAAATCTAAAAATATATATTAAAAAAGCTCAAATAAACATTGTTTTAGATCTATAAAAAAACGGAATATTCAGGGATTTAAATCCAGTTCTTTTAATCCATTTATTAAAAAAATCTAAATATTATATCTACAATGGTCCGGCCCACATGAAATCAAGCTGACGTTAACGTGGCCTGCGAACCAACCCAAGTCTGACACCCTTGTCCTAGACTAAACTAAAAACATGCCAAATTAAGACACGTTCATAGTGATATTAAATTCCCATAAGTATTACTGAGAACTATGTATAACTCAATTGTGTTGCTGGGCAAGTGAGGCTATTAGACTTAACGTGGCTTTCCTATGCTGGTTGGATTTTGTCACCGACTTCAATTGGGTAGCTGTTGTGCCTCTTATCTTTGCACGTTAGTCATTTATCATGCTCAGCGCTTTTTCCGTGACACGCATTTCATGAGGTACCCTCTGCACGCCACATAACATCACCATGGCACTCTAAATTTTCAAATGACAACAAGCAAGACTTGCGAGGTCACAAATAGCAATACCCGAACATTTCGTCGCCGGACATTTCGTCGAAGGACAGCAAGGATGCAACAAACCCCAAAATGTCTTGAAGGACAATTTTTTTCTTTATTGCAGAGAACACTCCAGGGAAGAGATTTTGGAACAAAAGAAGGAATGTGGCCGACATCATAAACACTCGTCTAGCCTTTACACTTCATAACCTTCCTTTTTATCACGCTCGGAGCAGAGAAACAATGCTCAAGATGGCGCGAAAGCTTTGACCAGATAACGGCAAAGTCGCAATGAATGACGTGGTGATGCTTCTTATCGTGACGGAGACGCGTGAAAGTCGAAAATTCCAAATCCACTTTGCCTCCCTCTGTGCAGTTAAAAGAACATGTGGACGCTCGAGGTAGAATAACATAGTTTTATTTGCTCTGGCGCGTGTGGAAGTGGATGATGATGTTTCCTGCCTCACACTGCGATGAAAGAACATCTCTCCCCCCCAAAAAAGCAAAAAAGTCCAAGAGCCTTGTTGGAGTGAACGTGGCGTACTCCCATTTAAACGCGATCGTGTAGCAGCCAAGTAGTTAAAACACTACAGGTTTTCAATTCCCATTGAGAAAGATGAGAATCCAAAGCCACACCAAAGAACACAGCACTCAGAAATGTGATACATCTCCGCAATCATCCGAGAATCGAACCTCTGACTGGCAATACTAGTTTCTGCTGCCCTGAGTATGAAATGGCGCTAGTGCCTGCCCCGTGATTGACAGCTAACAGGCGGAGCTAGGAGGTCACACAGTCTTGATTAGAAGAATTGGAGGGATGGGCATTTTCTGGAATTATTGTTACTTGAAGTTTTCATGCTATTGACGAGTGGAGTCATGCAATGGGTCAGGGTGTAATTTTACGAACAGGGTACACGCACAAACCACGGAACTAACTTGTAATAGTTGTTCTATGAAATGATAGCGTTTCTTTTGGCGGTGCTGCTTCCTGGGAGTGTTTTTTTTCCATCCGATCCGGAGGAAATTTGAATCGGTTGCCAGCGTAACTTAAACTATATCAGCAAAGGGATTGTTTCTTTAACGAGCAAGATTTCAGGCATTTTTATGTCCCGATTGGTTGGTCGGAAACGTACCGGTGCATTTAAATAACATGTGTCAAAGTGGCGGCCCGGGGGCCCAATCTGGCCCGCCGCATCATTTTGTGTGGCCCGGGAAAGTCAATCATGAGTGCCGACTATCTGTTTTAGGATCAAATTAAAATGAAGAGTATAGATGTATATTACATTCCCTGATTTTCCCCCCTTTTTAAATCAATAATTGTAATTTTTTCATCCATTTTTTCTGTGTTTTTAGTTCAAAAATCATTTAGTAAAATCTAAAAATATCTTTAAAAAAAGCTAAAATATACATTGTTTTAGATCTATAAAAAACGGAATATTCAGGGATTTTAATCCAGTTCTTTTAATCAATTTATTTAAAAAAATCTAAATATTATATCTAAAATGGTCTGTTTGATTTTGGATTCAGAACCCCTCCAGATGAGCACAGTTACACCCTGTTATCATGTGTGTAAGTATTTGTTTAAGACTACCCATCCCTACGCCATTTTTTTCCCCCTCAATCTCAATATACAAAGAACAAAAAAAAAAGACGTGCATCCGCTGATTCACATCAAGAGGATAAAGCTTAGTGCATGACCGAGCAGAGGCACAGCATGGAGTAGAAAAATATCTTCTATAATATGGGCGCGAGTGTGCAAATACATACCTGTCAACCTCTGCCGATAACTGCCCTTATAAATGATTATGATTCCCCTTACAACCCCCCAAAAAAACCTTACAAACACCGTACTCGTACGGTGTTTGTAAGGTTTTTTGGGGGGTTTGTAAGGGGAATCATAATCATTTATAAGGGCAGTTATCGGCAGAGGTTGACAGGTATGCAAATATTAGGAATGATGCGCTTTTCTCTGTCAAATACAGTCAAGGTACATTAGGCAACATGAATTAAGGAAAGAATTGCGGTGAAAAGTCCACAAGTGACTTTGTGCAGTACCTTCTGCCATCTAGTGGCTTTGTTGAAATACAGGGACTCGTTAGCGGGCATGCTAGCTAGCTAGCTACCTACCTACCTACCTTCCCCAATGGCGGCTCTATAATATAGTATATAAATATAGATATCGGAAAGGGTGACGACAGTAGGAATACATCTTGAGGAGAAGAAGATTTGGTAATAAAAGAGTTGGAGAAAGAAATACTAGAATAAATTTATCCCTTCACTCACATTCATTCTCCCGGAGAACATTAAACATGTTGACACCGGAGGCCGGCGTCGTCCGGCCGCTCCGTCCGAAGCCGTCGTCTTCGTCGCCGTCGTCGTCGTCGTCTGCGTCGCGGTCTCGCTCCTCCTCGGGCTCGCTGCTGGACTCGCCGTCTTCTTCGTCGTCTCGCTTTCCGGCGCCGTCGTCCTCCGAGGTCCGTCCTTGGAGGGCGAGAATTTCTGGGATGTCTGTGTGACTTTCCCAATGCTCTGCGTGTGGAATGCAGGGAGTGAATTAGATACAATGTCAAATTATTGGAAGAAAAAGAAGTTGTAATGGTGTCTATGGCAAATTTTCTCGGACGGCGAACCTCTCAAGCAGCTGTAGCCGCGGGGTCTGAGGCAGAGGCACAGGCGGCCGTCGGTGGCTAACCTCAAGAGGCTGTTTGCCGCCCGATAGACGTCGTTACGGGCCGCTTTGGCCGTTTTGTAACCTCTCCTCTCGGCCCAGGCTGGAAATCGAAAGCCGTGTCAATAAAGTCTAGCCTCATAAACAAAGTCATCGGAAGTTGAATCATACTTTTGAGAAAATGTGCAGTTAACGGTATTTAGCGCGATCTAGAAAATGGAGCATAACTGGGGTTCTCACCAAGTAAAAAATATGCGGTCAACTGTCGTCATCGCCATGTTGTTTGTTTATGCACTATAGAAGCTGCTATAAAAAAATTACACAAACTAACCATAAAATTAATCAAATGGTGTGGAAGTTTTTTTAAGTAACCTTAAGTTTTTAAAGTACAGAATGCCTGTTATCAAAAACAATAATCAGCTCATCTTACTTTTTCAGAGGGTTGGAACAAATTAATTTGTTTTTAGTTCATTTCAATGTGAAACGTTCGTTGGAGTTACGAGAATATCGACATACGAGCTCAGTCCCGGAACGAATTAAGCTCGTATCTCGAGGTACCACTGTAATGAAATATAAAAGAAACGAGCATGACAGCATTTTACAAAAGTGATCCAAAATCAAAAGTGACTTACCCAGAATTTACCAGCAATTACATTTTTTAATTTCACACTATTTTCCCAAGGATACGGCTACTGTAAATATGATTGTGCGTAACAAGGTTAGTACGTCCACTAAAAGACAAGTTCTAGATTCTGACATCAACGTTAGAATCAGCATGCCGATTGTAGTTCAAATCAGTATAAAAATCAGCAAAGAAATGAGCTCCTAGTTAGCTCATTGCGATCTAAAAATGAGTCACATACCCTCGCAAACATCCCAGGCGGTCCAAGGGAGCTCTTTTGAAACCTGGTCTCCCGGCTGGGTGTGGAGTTCTTCTAAATCAGGATGTTTGAGCTTCAACACCGAGAGGAAGGGGGTCCTCTCGCATAGATAACCCACGGAGCTGTAAGGTTCCTGCAGCTGCGACACCGGGTAAATACCAGCAAGAATCTACCAAAACAAAATACATGGTACGGCGTTAAAGATAAGAAAGCGGGGAGGGAGGCCGACACGATACAAGGCCTACCTGGAGCTGTTTGTCCACACGGGAGGGGAAGACGAGACCCGGGCAGTCGCAGAGTTTGACCGTGGGGGTGAGGTAGTACGTCTGGAAATATTTAGTGTGCCCCGGCGTCCGGGAGACGCTCACCACCTTCCTGCCGACCAGGCTATTGATAACGGATGACTTGCCCACGTTTGGGAAGCCTGCCAACAAAAGCAGCAGACGCATGGCATCGTTTATATAAAAAAATAAACCAGAAACAACAATCCAACCTGTTAAATAGGATTTCAAATGCATCTTTTAACACGACCCTAGAAATAAACCACTGCTACTTGACTTACACTAAACTACGGTCATTTTCGGATTATAAAACGCTTCTGTTTTGCACCTTTGTGGGATTTCGAAAAGTATCGATTATGAAATGTGTCCGCATACAATGTTTGCATGTAAATATTTATACTATTACTTTAAATGTATTAACCAGAAATTTGTTGTTAGAGAGGCATTTGTTTGTGTAGTTATTGTAATGAGATATATTTGCATTTTCGTTGGTAACATTGTATGCCATAGATAGCACTAAATATTCAATGCATTTGTAGTGGGAGGGTTGGCAGCTAACGAAAATTTGCTCCTACATTGGATGTCTATAAGTGATAAACTAATTGGTGGTTGGGTGTATCTTAGCCAGAGGAAGATTTTTTTTCTTCCAACTAATTAACGGTGGTAGACGTACATTCTATTTGAAATAGGAGGGCTTGCAGTAGATAAAGAAAAGTTTCTTTTTATTTATGTAGTAATTCGTTTAGCTTTGATAGAGATTAAAAGTTCAGTATATTATATAATACCGTATTTTCACGAATATAAGGCGCACTTAAGTCTTAAATTTTCTCCAAAATAGACAGGGCACCTTATAATCCAGTGCGCTTTATATATGGACCAATACTAAAATTGTTATCAGGATAAAATAAAATAAATCAGTCGATAGGGTACACCATCCTCTACAGCGCTCACAACTACGGCAAGCAGCCCCCGACTCTACTATTTTCCGCGTAGAAAAACTACTGCGCAGTGACTGCTGGGATATATAGTTCTTTTGTCAATACACCCAGTATGACGGCGAGCACACTAATTTGGTGCTTGCCGTCATTCCGACTGGATTTACAAAAGAAATCCTGCCGCTGGATGTTGGCGTCAACGGAGCATTCAAAGCTAGACTGCGAACTATTTATATATATATTATATGGATAAATATCGAACCGCAACAGCTCTGGCAACTACGGCAAGCAGCCCCAGACTCTATTTCCGGTGCGCCAGTGACTGCTGAGATATATAAAACAGCGTTGAATTTCGGTTGATCGAGCAAATTAATTCTATGTTCGTCGTCATTCCCAGTGGAAGTTTCAACTGTGGTCCGATCTTTCAGGAAGGCAGAAATTACTGACTCGATTAATGACGACCTTGGTGAGATGCCCACCTGTTCAACATAAGTTATTGTCCTATTGCTGTGTCACGAAAATACTAATACTTTAGCCTCGGAGAAAATAAAAAAAACTGTTGTTTATTCATGTTGAGAGTGAATGGAGTTGTCAGAAAGCTGATTTGTAATCTATTAATAAAGTTTGGCTGAACGATCTGACTGTTTTGTTGACATTCCCTTTAGCGCAGCACCATCTAGTGGGTGCGCCTTAATATGCGATGCGTCTTGTGTGTGTGTCAAATACAGAAATAGCACTCGTTACTGACACTGCGGCTTAAAATGTGATGTGCCATGTAGTTGTGAAAATACGGTAGTTAAAATATGTTATATTATGTTAAATATGTTACACAAAGGGAAAAAACTTGTTTGTTTTTCACTTTGGTGCCCTATTGTGGAATTGTAAAGCCTTTTTAAGATGCATGATGAGATGCTGAGAAAAATGTTAAGACCCTGCAAACCTGGACGTCAAACAATGTACTGACCAATGCAACCTAGAGTGAGAACGCCATCCTTGTAGAGCTCTTGAGTTGGGTTACTCATCTCCATGGCGCTATCGCTCTGATGCTCCACCAGCACCGACTCGGCGTCATCATCAGGCGCCTCTTCGTCCCGCTGCTCGGCGACGGCGTTGGCCTGAATTTTTTGCTCCCAGCTGGACAGATCGACTGCGTGTCGACAAGGAACACTTTTTAGAAAGGGTAAACGTCGATAAACGAATAATGGCATACCTCGTCCGACTGTGATCTCCTGACAGGCCTTGAGGATCTCCGTGGGCCCTCCGGCTTGATTCCAGTCCGCCTTCCGTCTCATGCGCCTTTTCTGCAGCACTGAACCCGAAAAAAAATGAATCTATCAGAAAACACCCCCAAAATTATTTTTTCTTTCACGTGGCACTCACCCGTGCTGTAGGCCTGACCGCGGTGGGAGGTGAAATTGACGATGTGAACCTGCGGGAACTGCGAGGTCATGTAGTGTTTCCAGGAGATCACCAGGGGGGGTGGACACAAGTCCACTTTGTTCAGTACCAACACCATGTGCTTCTTGAGCTCCACCGTGATGTATCGGTAAATCTCAGGGGGAAACTGCAACACCTGGGAAAGACGCACGTACCGACCGGGTTGTCATTAATGGTCATTAATCACGTACATTTCAGTACAGGTGCGTGAAGAATTTGGCTAAAAACAATAAATAAAAAGGCAATTCAGGATTTTACTTATTGTTGGCTATACACAATGAAACGGGTGCAACTTATAGTCCAGACAATACGGCAGATAGGCTTTTTTTTTCTCCAAAATGCAACTTAGACTCCGCATATTACATTTCCTTGAGTTGTCTATATCAAAATAATCATTTGCAGAGAGGCCTCAACAGTTATTATATCAGACTATTAATGTCAACTGAGCAAAGTACCGTATTTTCACGACTATAAGGCGCACTTAAGTTCTTAAATGTTCTCCAAAATAGACAGGGCGCCTTATAATCCAGTGCGCTTTATATATGGATCAATACTAAAATTGTTATCACGATAAAATAAAATAAATCAGTGGATAGGGTACACCATCCACTACAGCTCTCACAACTACGGCAAGCAGCCCCCGACTCTACTATTTTCCCCATAGAAAAAGTAATGCGCAGTGACTGCTGGGATATATAGGTCTTTTATCAATACACCCAGTATGACGGCGAGCACTGTAATTTGGTGCTCGCCGTCATTCCGGGTGGATTTACAAAAGAACTCCTGCCGCTAGATGTTCGCGTGGACATCGACATCAACACAGCTTTACGAGGGGTGGCAGGCAGCGCCGGGCTAGTTACGCTAGCTACTAGTTAGCTACTATTTGCGAATGGATTGTGGCCTGGACATCGACATCAACACAGCTTTACGAAGGGTGGCAGGCAGCGCCAGGCTAGTTACGCTAGCTATTATTTGCGAATGGATTGTGGCCGCCTGGACAAACGTATAAAACTCAGCGTTTTCGATGACACATTTGGACAATTGTTCAATTCGGACACAGAAAATGAGGACTTTGATGGATTTGTGGGTGATGATGACGCGAGTACATTGTAAAATGGCTAAATAAAATACAACCAAACTCAGTTTTGCTTCCGTTGCCTTTTTAAAAACGTGTTTTTAGCCCGTGTCTGTATGTTTAAGATGGTGTATGTTTTGCCATGCCTGACTGCGTCTTTAAAACGGTGCGTCCTTTGTGTGTGTAAAATACAGAAATAGCACTCGTTACTGACACTGCGCCTTTAAATGTGATGCGCCATATAGTCGTGAAAATACGGTATTCAGGCAGTGTTTCACCTTTTTTGGTTTTAAATGATGTCACCACCTACCGGGTGCCTGATGTCCACAATGAGCAGGACTACGTCCGACATCTCTAATACTCGCCACAGCTGCCTCCATGTCTGACACAGAAAAGCAGAGAAAAAGGACAAGATTAAAATTGTTTTAATAAATTCAAATATGAAGAGTGTGAATGGAGAAATAATCCCTTCAATTTGAGATTCAATCAGTAAGATTTTTATGGGTATTAAAGATGTTTGTATGTGGAGGGGGTGTCATTTTAAAGGAACTATTTATGGAATTGGGTATTTTTTTAGCTGTTATAATGCCGTTGATATATTTTCGTATTTTTTAAATTCAAATCACCTTCTATAGGTTTAAATTACTGAGGGTCAAAGTGGATAAATGTAACAGGAGGTTACTAGCATAATAAAAGGCACCTTTCCTTATTACATTCCCCTCCCAAAATTGGTCAATTTACCTCCAAATTGTGCTCAAAATGGCTGAGGGAACCAGGTGGGTTTCTTGACTGCAGGTCATCTAGGTACTCTTTGTACGACTTCTCCTCTTTTCGCAGCAAGTCGGCTCTGCTCATTTTGTAATTCCACGGCGGCCGTCGTGGGAAGCCCAAGCCTGGAAAAATCAAATTTCACGGCGTCAAGCCCTCATCTTCTCATTGAACACACCCGCCGCGCCTATTTTGACACATGTCATGTGGAGAGAATTGAAAATTATAGCGAGACCTCTCTCGGGTGGATAGACGTCCTCAATGCCGATCTCTAATTGTTTATCCGAAACAGGCAGCAGGATCTTCTCTCTGGCCAACTTTTTCCGCTTCTCCACTTCCTCTTTGCTTTCCTTTTCAAAGTGTAGACGAAACCTTCAATAGAGAAAACAAAGCACGTTACTCCACTGCAAAATTTTGCATTACGGATGTTTCAGTGCTAATGACGGACGCCAATGAGATCCAATTCATTTTGATTGACAGAGGGTAAAGCCAATGAATTCTGCCAGGCCTACCAGTCAAAATAAATGAGATGTTAGCCATTGTTAGCTGTAAACATTTGTTCATATCTAACCTAACTTAAAAAAAAGATAACAGAGAGGAATTGCACTATTGGTAGATCGATCGCCTGAGAGTAAGATTTGATCCAGTTAGTTTCCTTCAACCCTGAACAATTTCCCGTAATAATCACACTTTTTTAAACATCCATACAGTGGTACCTCGACATACGATCTTAATCCGTTCCGGGACTGAGCTCGTATGTCGAGCTTTTTGTAACTCGAGCGGACGTTTCCCATTGAAATGAATTAAAAACAAATTAATTTGTTCCAACCCTCTGAAAAAACACCAAAAACAGGATATTGGATTGGAAAAAATGTTTTATTTCTTCTAATTCGCCATCTATTAACAAAGTAACACATAACTAGTGGTTTAATAGTAATAAAATGTGTTTAATAGAACTAAAATTAGACGCATTTCGCGGAGGGTAGAGACAGCGACATACACGGAGGCGGGGGGGATGTTCGGGGGCATTTTATCCACGGCAACAACGCACTCGAAAACGAACAAATAAATTTAAATTAACTTGGATTAATATATACAGACATACCCAAACATACGTTTAATGTAACTTTACACAAAACTGAATTCTAATTTTGTTTTACATTTTTATATCTTCTGGGCGGGTTAGCTGTTTGCCACGCCTCCACCCTCACGTTCGCTATCGATGGACTGTTTGCTGTTGTATTCCCTTCAAAATATTCCGAAAATGATGCACACAAATGTCCTCACAATAGGATAACGCACGACCACTTGCCAACGAGAAGTAGTCTTGAATGCGCGATCGCGGGAGCTAACAAGCTAAGGAAGGAATAACAGCCTACCGACGTATTGATAATAATCGGACATAGGCTTTGTCATCATCATTGACTCGACAAAAAGCCTAATTGTCATCATACCCAGAAACTGCGTATGACGAAATTGGTAGTGCTTCTCCATAAGGTGCGTTTTCCCGGCAAAAACCCCAAATACGTGATAATGTCGAACTCGTAATGAAGTTTTATTCTGAGAAAGGGTGCCATTGCCTATCGGTGTTGTATGCATGAGTATACTTCATTACCCAGAAAGCCCTCTTTTTGCCCGCGCATGCGCGTTGTGCGTTTCCTGGTCCATGCGTATTAGAAACTCGTCTGAATAAATCGTTCAGTGCTCGTAGATATCTGTTATACGCGAAAGAGATGCGGCAAAAAAAGACAGTGGTCGCCCTTTGTTGGTAATCAGACGCTGCCCTTCCTTCAAAATCAGTGTGTCCTGGAGACTTCAAATCATCTATGCCTTGAAATTCAATGTCTGGGTAACTACGAGGCTAAATTCACCTATTCGGGTCATGCCTGCCATCTCGGCCGATGGGCTGCTGATTTATCCTCCTGATGTCGGTGGTCTCACTGTCTGACGTGTCTGACTGCCGATCTCCCCCTCGTTCCACGCTGGCATTGCGGCTGCTCGGCCCTGAGCCCGTGTCACCTGGCAGTTTAATACAATTTAGTCATGTGATAAAATACTGTGGAGGTCTTGACTCTTGACAACCATGTTATAATTGAAGAAAAAAAATCAAACACATACCAGGAAACTGGTGTGTAATAGTACAATATGGTTGACAGTGATGCAAAGATAAAACACTTGATATTTAGTATATGCAACAGTTGTTATGGTAAATAAGTAAGGATAATTAGAGAACAATCCATTCCATTAGATTTTTACACATTGAAACTTCATAATTAGCCATCACATACAATGCAAAGGTGCTATTATAGCTGTCATATTTGAATAATGACTCTAATTTCACAGGTACGAATCTATGTAGTACCGTTAATACAATAAACAGTGTAAAGCACGTGTATTGGAATATAATAAGTATACCTTCTGGACACTAATGTCAAAACAAAACAAGTGAAAACTACTAATAGCCAATTCCGGGAGGAGTTTATTGTAGACCTTAGAACGAGGAAAACAAAGTAGCATTTATGTAACGAAAACTTTAATTAGCTAATAGCTAATGCTAAAGCGTAACGCTATATGCTAGTGTGTGCTTATGAATTACCTCTCTTTCTCTCCCGTTTGACTTGCAGCTGTTTCTTCTTCTGCTTGTTGCTGAATGGCTTTTTCCGGGGCATTTCAATGACTGGTCGCGGAGACAAGTTTTGTTTGATTGACGCCGTGTCGTTTATTGCTTTACTGATGTGAAGTTTCTCGACGATGTGCACTTTCCCGTGACGCCATGTTTGACTGCAGACTGCGGAGAAAGTCGGACGAAGGTATTGCGTTGTTGACAAGCCAATCAAAATTCATTGGAAAAATGTATGGTTTATCGTAATTTTAGATACTAAACATTTTTTGTAGAATAAATTGCTCAATTAACACCAACTATGTTACATTTTAACACCTTAATGTGACTGAAAGGGTGTCTGAATATGAGTGTGCTCCCCTACAACAAGGTTGGTTGGTTTAGTCCACTTTTGTAAACACCTCTTTACAGGGCGTTCAAGTCTTGTGGGAAATTACTTTTGAAAGAAGTTAATTGCATTTTAGGGAGGATCAATAACATAAGGATTCGCTGGACACCAATTTGCTAGTTATGACCAGTTATGAAAAGGCATGCATTTATCACCTTAGTTCATTCTGGCGAACGCGACCACGATTCTGCGTAAATTTATGTACCAACGATTTGCATTGAAACGTTCGGCGTGTGTGACGTCACTGCTATAGTTCAAGTGTTGCCTAAAAAAATATCTATCAGCATTGCATTAAGACATGTCAACGATTTTTCAAACTACTCAAGTCATATTTTTAAACATTATTTTTCACCAATCTGGTGTTTTACTCTGTAAATGTCACTCCTCGTGTAATTCATAATATATTTTATTTGCATTTCATGAAATTGCATCTGATACAATCCACGAACACAGATTCCAAAGATTTATTGTTCTTTATCAAAAACGTCAGCTGTGCAAGTGTGTTCATGGAGTATTACAATCTGAAATCATATAATCGCTCGACACACATTTATTCTCAAAATGAGCAGAAGGGCGGGATTATAACCCAAGAGCCTGCGTTTTGGGTGTACATTACATATACATACACACAATGTCAGATGGTTGTTTACAATGTATCTACATATAGATGACTAATCCTTTTTAATTTCCTGAAAAGGAAACAACTTCTATTTCCCTTTTAAGAAAATGTGCCACACAGTGAAAGGTAATAACACTGATGTAAAAAATAATAATACAAATACTCTCTGGAGCATAACATGGTTATGACCTGCACGCTGTATTTGTACGGAAGAGCAGAAGGTGATAAAATGACAATAATCTTGCTTTCTTTTTCCTCCATTTTAAAACCATCAGTGTGATGGACTGTAAATCATTACATTGCAGTCTTTCACACGCATTCCCTCTGTTAGGACACTTCCGAAAATTAAAAAAAAAAAACATTGTCCTGTTGACGCCCAAACAAAACATTTCCAGGCACAGTTCCAAAAGTTTTCATTTCCATTTTAGTATTGCCTTTATGTCCTCTTTTTTTTCCCCCCTTACGAGTTAAGGTGCTCCACTTGAACGCTGGAAGACGACACGGTTAAGCAAAGGTCCTTGTGGGAGGAAATGTCCGCCACGCTGACGGGTTTGTACTGGATGTCCCCGGTGGACACCGTCTTGTACTGGTGCATGTCGAAAGAACAGTGCATGGAGCCCGGTTGGTTGTAGCCGCTTTGGCCGTGTCCGGCCCGAGAGGCCCCGCCTTCCGAGCCCTCCGCCTGGCTCCGAGCCGCGGGCTGAGCGCGGGCCGACTGTCCGGCGTCCGACGCGTTCAACTGCTCTTGGCCGTGTTTCTCCATGTGTTTCACAAGATAGGTCTCCTGGGGTGAAGGTAGAGGGGAGACAGTGGACACATGACTATACGGCGTAAAGTGGCTGGTGGTGGGCGCGTGGCGGCGCCAGTGAGGCCACTGGGAATTCTTTTCACAATTGCATAGCGGTCTTACTGAGGTGTACGTGCGATTGCAGAGGCCGCACGAGTAGATTCGGGCGTGCCTGACCGTGTGTTTGGCCATGTGCACCTCCAAGCTTGCGGCGTCCACGTAGCCTTTGTTGCAGTTGGAGCACTTGTAAGGTTTGTCTTTGTTGTGCTGCCGGCGGTGCGACTTGATTGGGAGAGGTGGGAAGGGAGGGGGGAGAGGTTATAACAACATAGACAGACAGATTGGCAGACATTTTTTAAGTGACACAGAGGGAATAAGTTGGCTAAAAAAACGGTACACGCAAATTCCCTAAATACAAACTGCGAATGACTATTTTAGTCATACTTAATGCCCTTGTAATTATTAGGCTAAAGAAAAGCTCCCTAAGGGGACAACTCATGTACATACAAACTCTTTTCCACTCACACGTCGGCTCAGTGAAACTGCTCATGGCCATTGTTGGCTTTTATTGATCCGTAGACCGTGTTGTTTTATCGCCGGTCTTTTGGTCGCCGGTCTTTTGGTCGCCGGTCTTTTGGTCGCCGGTCTTTTGGTCGCCCGTTGTCACGGTCCGGGCGACCAAAAGACCGGCAACCAAAATACCGGCGACCAAAATACCGGCGACCAAAATACCGGCGACCAAAATACCGGCGACCAAAATACCGGCGACTAAACTACTGGCGACCAAAATACCGGCGACCAATCGACCGCACACGAAAAAACTGGCGGCACTAGCGAAAGCCGCTAGTGACTGACTCTCCACTTAGTCTCCCACCCTTTTGGTTACAGTTGTTAGCATTGACGGGCAAAATCTGCTGGATCCATAGTTGTACAAGTATAAGAAGCTGTGACCGCATTACGTTTTTTTTATTATTTTTTTTACAGAATTAAAGTGGTGCTTTGAGAAAATTTCTAACTTAAGGGTGTTTTCACTGGTCTGTTTCTCCGAACTTTCATTACTGTATTTTTTCCCATATACGCCATATTTGTCGCTCGAAAAAATGATGACTGAATTAAATGTACGGCTTATATGCGCACAAATTAGACTTGACAGACGAAACGCCATAAAGCAAGACAATGCGACCAATACGGTCATTTATTTCGAAATATAGAAAGGATAAACATATAAAACGCTAAACAAAATGTATTTTGACGTCTATGAATAAAATTCAAGGAAAAAAAAACGTATCTTGCATAAAACGTGAAAAAATACTCACTCAGGGCGCCACCATCTTACCTAGGGATGACAAACTAGACCGCTATGGAAACACTTCCTGGGTGTACTGCTCACATGACTTCCTTTTTTAATTTGTCTATGTGCAAGCAACACCCTTTCGGAATGTGCAATCCAGAAGACGATCCTTTCGATTCATACAGAATCTCAAAATTACCACATGCGATATTTTTTCTTAAGATTTTCCCTTCAAAGTAACATTTGTACTCCCTATCAAAACCATGAATATGGAGAAAATTGTGAATCGGGGGGCGTCTTATACCAGGTAAATTGTAAAATTCAACGATTTTAAGGGAATTTTAAGGGTACGGCTTATACGCGAGAAAATACGGTACATTTTTCCCCATATCTGACCTTTCTCCAACCTGACATTTTACACCACATACAAACATATGTATATGTATAGAAAATAATATTCCATGCGACTTGGTGTGTCGTAAAAGAATCCCACTCAGTTTGGGTCACGTTCAAAAAATAATCTTAGTGAAGAATCAATTTTTTTTAAAAAGTTTCACCAAAAATTGCCTGTAGATTAAAATAAACAAAACACCTCCCTTCACTTCTTTGGCTTCAATGCAATACACTTTCTTAACCAGTAGTAGTGGTCTACCTTAGAGAAGATTGCCCCCACCTGTAAATTGGAGAGCTGCGTGAAGGACTTCTCGCATCCAGGATGCGAACACTTGTACGGCCGATCTCCCGTGTGAATCCTGATTAGACACAACACGGTGAGGGTTAGCCCCCGAAAAAGTGAGAGCCACAAACTTCTCACGTTTTTACCTGTTGTGCTGCTGAAGGTGACTGAGCTGCCTGAATGATTTCTGGCAAAAAGAGCAGGTGTAAGGTTTCACTCCCGTGTGGATTCGCAGATGCTGGGCCAGGTAACTGGAGTTGGCGAACGACTTGGTGCAATGTGGACACTTGTGAGGCTTTGATTCCGTGTGGTTGCTGATGGGATGACAAGGTGAACGCGAAAGTTAAGTTTTAGAGACCAGAGTAATGCAATGTACTTTGGAAATGTCAGATATGATCAACAATTGGCAGCAAATGTCTTATAATGAAGCAGGAAAGGCGTAAAGTTGAAATACATTGGAGAATGTATCAACTCGGTCACTGCCATGGACGGTGGTAGACGTCCAATCCATTTAAACTGAGAGGTTAGCAGCCAATTTTCAGGAGAAATAAATTTGGCATACATGCACATTTTAGATATATCAAAAACATGAAATATTTTTAAAACTACACTATTCAGTTATTGAACTTATGCAACATTTACAAAATAATGTGTATACGTTTTTCTACCCGAAAATATTTTTTTTCCCAAAAATTAAGGGCCTTTTTTAACAATTAAAATGTTACCAAACCTTACAATTTAATTTTTGTAAATATGTAAATATTTCTTTTAAATTTGAAATCTTTTTAAAACTACACAATTCAGTTATTGAACTTATGCAACATTTACAAAATAATGTGTATATGTTTTTCTACCCGAAAATATTTTTTCCCAAAAATTAAGGGCCTTTTTTTAACAATTAAAATGTTACCGTTCATCTAGAAAAAAAAACCTTTTCAAACCTTACAATTTCATTTTTGTAAATATGTAAATATTTCTTTTAAATCATGCAAATTTCTCCTAAAATCTGCACATATTTTTTTCTAACAGAAAAATATTTCCCCAAAACCTTTGTATTCTGAAAACCACATTTTTATATTCTATTTCTGATTCAAACAATTTTACTCTGCAAATACCCTATAATTACTTTCTCCTAAAATATCCAACCATTTTTTCAAAAACTGCCAACCCTCCCAGTCAAAACAAATTGGGTGTCTATCGCCATCTATAACAAAGACTTAACCAACAATACATTTACCGTATTTTCACGACTATAAGGCGCACTTCAGTCTTGAATTTTCTCCAAATTTTTTAGTTCAAAAATCATTTTGTAAAATCTAAAAATATAAAAAAAAGCTAAAATAAACATTGTTTTAGATCTATAAAAAACGGAATATTGAGGGCTTTTAATCCAGTGTGCTTTATATATGGAAAAAAAAGTGTCATTCATTGAGGGTGCGCCTTATAATGCAGTGCGCCTTATAGTCGTGAAAATATGGTAAACACAACACATTTTAGTTAACCGTATCATGGCAGCAAACTAATTTCAAGATGCAAATAACAATTGAGGGTCATGTCCAGAAAAGCTGCTTCATCATTTTCACACAATAATCATTTTAATAGGTTTCCAATTCCAATGCAAACATACACACACAAAAGCAGCAACGTTCTAAAACCAACTTTTGGGAGTCACTGCCAAAAATTCTTGCCCATGACTGTTGTCCCCCATCAGGGTGGGCTTCACATGATGTGTTTGTGTACACAGCTTCACAAAGCACATGTAAAGAATGTGCATGCATGATTAGGTTTGCGCAAACACAGGTTGAATCCGAATGCATTCTGGCGCCGGAGAGATAGAGAATGAGCAGCACAAAAGCCGAGCAGGCCGGCGAATGGTTAGTCCACAAAGGGGAGCGTTCACGATGAAAAAAATTGTTAAACAAAAGAATAATGGGCTAAAAGGTAAAAACTATGTGTGAGAGAAGACACATGCGGGAAGAAATGGCGTCCATTCAGGCAGAGATAGAGAAATGAGCAAAGAGATGAAAATGAAAGAGAAGACAAAAGTGTTGACATTGACATCCAATTTAAAAGATTATTTAATGCAAGGGTGTCAGACTCGGGTTGGTTCGCGGGCCGCTTCAACGTCAACTTGATTTCACGTGGGCCGGACCATTTTAGATATAATATTTAGATTTTTTTTCTATAAATGGATTAAAAGAACTGGATTAAAAGCCCTGAATATTCAGTTTTTTATAGATCTAAAACAATGTTTATTTTAGCTTTTTTTATATATTTTTAAATTTTACAAAATGATTTTTGAACTAAAAACACAGAAAAATGGATTAAAAAATGACAATTATTGATTTAAAAGGAGGAAAATCAGGAAATGTAATATACATCTATACTCTTCATTTTAATTTGATACTAAAACAGAAAGTCAGCACTCATAATTTACTTTCCCGGGCCACACAAAATGATCGGGCGGGTCAGATTTGGCCCCTGGGCCGCCACTTTGACAGGTGATTTAATGGAAAATGACATGGGTGTGACAAATTTGCAATTTAGAAAAAGAAGGGCCATTTGAATAGATTTTTTAAAATGGAATTAATCAGGGAAAATGAATTATTTGGTAGCTTTTCAAATATTTTTCTATTCTATTTTCTATACCATTTATTCCTCTTAACTAGGTCAGCTTTCTAACATCAAACTGTTGGCCTTTAAACTCAGGGTGTTACGATACATCAATCTTTATCAGGGGCGATCCAATAAATAGAAAGGCAAAAAAATATCAATTTGTCTCCATTTAAATATGCTATTTTATTTAAGAGTATCATCTTTTCCGCACTATAAGGAGCCAATAACATTCAATTTTTCTTAAAAGCTGGGGCAGTGCCTTATAATCCGATACACCTCACATATAGATCAATATTGGTTAATCATTGTATGAAATTCCTTTTAGCACAGCTCCATCTAGTTGATGTAAAACACATCTGCTAACAACTACTATTTTTATTACTACAGTGGCGCACTCGTGCACACAACACCGATAGCCAAAGGCACCCTTTCTCAGAATAAAACTTCATTACCCACAATCAATACGTGGGTAGGCTGAGCTGTTGCATTTTTTCCTTCCTTAGCCTGTTAGCGCCCGCGATCGCTCATTCAAGACTACTACTCGTTGGAAAGTGGTCGTGCGTTTTCCTATTGTGAGGACATTTGTGTGCATCATTTTGGGAATATTTTGAAGGGAATACAACAGCAAACAGCCCATCGATATCGAACGTGAGGGTGGAGGCGTGGCAAACAGCTAACCCGCAGAACGAAGGTAAAAAAAAAAAAATCAAAACAAAATTAGAATTAAGTTTTGTGTAAAGTTACATTAAACGTATGTTTGAGTGTGTCTGTACATATTAATCCAATTTGATTTAAATGTGTTTGTTCGGTTACGAGTGCGTTGCCGTGGATAACGTCACCCCGAAATCCCCCCCCCCCCGCCTGCTTCTATGTCCGCCTGTGTATCCTCCGCGAAATGCGTCTAATTTTAGTTCTATTAAACACATTTTATTACTATTAAACCACTAGTTGTGTTACTTTGTTAATAGATGGCAAATTAGAAGAAATAAATAAAAAATTCCAATCCAATATCCTGTTTTTGGTGTTTTTTCAGAGGGTTGGAATGAATTAATTTGTTTTTACTTCATTTCAATGGGAAACGTTCGCTCTAGTTACGAAAAGCTCGACATACAAGCTCAGTCCCGGAATGAATATCGTATCTCGAGGTACCACTGTAAAGCCCATTTTGCTGTTATGTGAACCAGAAGTTAGAAGCAACTTTGCCTGAACACAAAACAACATTTGTCGAGGGGCGGAACGCTAGTGACGCATTTTTACCCCCCCGAAAATAAAAACAAAAATGAGTCCGGTCTGACCCCAGCTCAAAAGGTGACAATGTTATGCGTTTTGTTTGATTTGACGACATCGTTTCCAAACCAATCAATGTTATTTATCCAGTGAGATACATGTTTTTTTTGCTGAAAAGTAGGATCTTACTGAGGGAATGCCATGCAAAGGCTACATTAGAAAAGCCACCGTCTAGTTTACTTTACTACGAGGGCCTTATAAGTGGGAAGGGGATGGACAGGGTTGCACGGACGGGGTGCATGAGAGGGTTGTCTGCAGTACCGTGTGTGCTGCTGTAAGTGACTGAGCTGCCTGAATGATTTCTGGCAGTAGGAGCAGGTGTAAGGCTTGGCCCCGCTGTGGATGCGGATGTGCTGCGCCAGGTAGCTGGAGTTGGCGAATGACTTGGCGCAGTGCGGACACTTGTGAGGTTTATCCTCTGTGTGCGACTTGGAGTGGATCTGCATGTCAGACTTACTGAAGAAGGTCGCCGGGCACATCCGGCACCTACAGACGGGAGACACACAGAATTGGGGGATAGGACAAGGAGGAGGTGGACGTACGTAGGGGGGCGGGGGGATGCCGCACAACCAAGCCAAAAAAAAAGGCAGGAAGGAAGGAATGATAAAAAGAGATAAGATGTGAACGCAGAAGAGGGGAAAGGTACGTAAGACTCAAAAAGAGCATGCCGTGGAGCAGAGGGCGGGTTTTTTTGTCGGCACCCATCGCAGACTTGTCAATGTATTTGGGAGACCAGGACAAGTCGAGCGAGCGTCTTGGTGGTCCTCCCTCATGCAGCAAAGGGGCGCCTACTGTGCGGGGCTACGAAAGCAGCTAATGGAGGTGCGCTAGCATTCCACAGCTCAAGCAAGAAGGATGTCCGTTTCTACAAATTTACCTGTAGGTTTTAGTGCTGTCCTTCAGCCCGGGCTCGTCGTCCTCGTTGGATAGGTCGTACGGATCTCTGGGGTGATGATGCAAAGACGTCACCTGATTTAAAAAAAAAAAAAAGGTTCTCACGTAAGGAAAAAAGCGAACTCTGGGTGCCGTTTTTAACTGGGAGTGTGATTCCATCTTTTATGTAAGCCATTTTCTGCCATATTTTTCTTCCCCAAACATATTTGCTTCCATTGATGAGGATATATGCCAAATTTATATTTTATCTGGGAGAAGTAGAAGGGAATATAGAGAGCTGTATTATTGCCCCCACCTGAATTTGTCAAAAATTAGGAATTCATTTAGATTTCTGTTTATGTATACGTCATTTTTTTATTTTTTATATTTGGACTTACTATTAAACTCATTTCATAAAAGAGTAGAGTAGTTACTGCAATTAATAATTTATGTAACACCATATCTACACATTAATAGACACTATTCTAGTAGAATTTTTTTGTCTAATTCAAGGGTGTCTGGTTATTAACGTCAACTCGATTTCATGTGGGCCGGACCATTTTAGATATAATATTTAATTTTTTTTATATAAATGGATTAAAATCCCTGAATATTCAGTTTTTTTTATAGATCTAAAGCAATGTTTATTTCAGCTTTTTATAATATATTTTTAGATTTTACAAAATGATTTTTGAACTAAAAACACAGAAAAATTGATTAAAAAATTACAATTATTAATTTAAAAGGGGAAAAAAATCAGGAAATTTAATATACATCTATACTCTTGATTTTAATTTGATTAAAACAGAAAGTCGGCACTCATGATTTACTTTCCCGGGCCACACAAAATGATGCGGCGGGCTAGTGAGTTTGATTTTTATAGATACAAAAACTGTCAATAACCTAAACTAGAAGGAACTGCTGAACATGTTTGTAACCGTGACAGGGCAATTGGTTATTTTTAATCATTCATCCACTTAAAACGATCCCTTTCTTGCACTTCCTATTTTTAAATAATAAGGGCACCACTTTATTGACCATTATCCAAGAAAATGTTAATATTGTTATATTTCATTATGGTTTTAAATTATGAATACAATGAAACACAAATATAAATAAAGTGAATATGAACATACATAACTCTAGTTATGGCAAGAGCAATAAACCTTCTTTTGCCCTATAAAAAGGGATAATATAAATTTCTGAATTGGGGAAAAAAAAAGATCATATAAGAACAGAAAATTCCTTTTTTTCTTATAAAACTACAACTTTGCATGTACTTTTTTTTAAAAATGTTGCCTTTTTAAACGATTGTAAGCAACTAGAACCTAATAAAAAAATGTCACCTTAAACAATCATTAACAAGCTATTGTTTCTATTCTACTTGAATTGATCCTACCTGTCCGGCAGAACTGAGCTGAGCCAGTATGACCGTTTCATTGCCCTCGCCGATCATGCTTTTCTTCTTGCGGCCTCGCTTGGACGGCGCCGGCATCACCACCACGTGTGACGTCCCGTCATCTTTTTTGTCTATGGAAGAATGGATCAACATAAAAAGGTTGACACCAAAGAATTAACCCATTTTCTTTCTTATTGACATACAAATTTCAACCTAACATTGTACATGTTTCCCCATTTTCCCAACCTAGTTGACCTCAATCCTGGTAGGGGATGAAAGATCACGGACTTGGAAGAAGCGTGTCACCGTCCTGTCCTTTCAAAGACATTTTATTGTTTGTGTAATAGGCACAAAGCTTTGTCTAAGATCAAAGTGTTGCTTTGGTGCCATGTGAGCAGGGCGGAGATAGTCACGATTGTTTTTGACTTGACCTTGGAAACAAGGTTAATTAATACATGAGATTCTTTGTTCACAAAATATGTTAAGATAATCTTAAAGATAGCTTTAAAACACTGAAGAAAGCGAGGCTTCTCCCAAAAATTAGCGATCGGACAGAATATTTAAACGGATGTGCCCCTAGTAAATATCACATTTTTAAAATGCCGCTGAAATGGAATATTAAGACTTGTAATAACCTGTTTACATGCATTAGAAGTCTTCAGACTTTTGTCAGGAAGGATGCAGCAACAATAAGATTCTAAAATAGGCCGTAGAAATGTGCTATCCAAGTATTTCACGGTACACGGTCGATTGGTCGCCGGTCTTTTGGTCGCCTGTCTTTTGGTCGCTGGTCTTTTGGTCGCCCGGAAGGTTATTGATAATTACCATTTAAATCGTTGCTCAAATTCCCCAAATACAAACTGTGAAATACTATTTAGTCATACTTAATGCCCTAGTAATTATTAGGCTAAAGAAAAGCTCAAAATTTCCCGGACTTTTATTGTTTTTTGTTGAACTTCTTAAGACCCTGACTGACGTCGCTTCTTAAAGGGACAACGCATGTACATACAAACTCTTCTACACTCACACGTGGGCTCAGTGAAACTGCTCATGGCCATTGTTGGCTTTTATTCATGCGTAGACCGTGTTGTTTTACCTTGTTTTGTTGCCGGTCGCCGGTCTTTTGTTAGCCGGTCTTTTGGCCGCCCGTTGTTGCGGTCCGGGCGACCAAAAGACCGGCGACCAAAAGACCGGCAACCAAAAGACCGGCGACCAATCGACCGCACACGGTATTTCACCTGGCGAATGAAGGGCAGAGACAATCATGGTGGTTGCTGGATGTGCAGACATGAAGGATTGCGAGGATGTGGGAGACACTAACGTTCCTTGGGGAGTCGTGATGACCAGTCCCGCTGCATGGGCAAACAAACAGAAAACAAAAGGAAATCTATTAAGTAGGGGGAAAATTATTTGTATTCTGTCCACCCAATCGGAATAGAGCTGCCGCAAAAATATAATCACATGAAAGGGTAATATTAACGAAGCAGAAAAACAATGCATTTTCATTTGGGCACCACTGAAATAAGGTTGCAAGCAAATTGTTTAAATCACATGTGTCAAAGTGGCGGCCCGGGGGCCAAATCTGGCCTGCCGCATCATTTTGTGTGGCCCGGGAAAGTCAATCATGAGTGCTGACTTTCTGTTTTAGGAACAAATTAAAATGAAGAGTATAGATGTATATTACATTTCCTGATTTCCCCCCTTTTAAATCAATAATTGTATTTTTTAATCCATTTTTTCTGTGTTTTTAGTTCAAAAATCATTTTGTAAAATCTAAAAATATATTAAAAAAGCTAAAATAAATCCCGATCGTCTTTCTGATCGGAGACGTCCCTATTTTTAATTATTTTGCTAGTTCACATTGTAAGCATTCCCCATTGTTTGGGGTGTTCCTCATTAAACTTACAGGAAAAAATGAAAACATATCAAGGTCGGCAGAGGAGATACCCACCTGCCGTCATGATGCCCGTAGAAGGCACGGGCAGCACCGTAATGTTCTGGCTGCTGTGCGGTGGGTGCAAGTGGGACGCGCCGACAACCTGCCCACCAATGTCTGTCTTGCCCGTCGGCGTGGGGATGGTGAGTAGCGCAGTTTGATAGTGTGACGCTGAGGACGGAGCGAAGGATGCGTTCTTTTCTTGTTGCTCTTTCACTTTGTTCAGGAACACAGCATTCTCCAGCTGGAATCCAAAAATGGAGGTATTATAATAATCGGAAGAAGTTGTTCGTAGTCAAACGAATGTGTCCCACCTGTCCTGGTGGGATGGGCGACCAGAAATAGGATGAGTTAAAATTATCTTCCATGATTCCTGGAAGAGAGACGACAACATTGAAATAAATATGAACACTTAATGGTTAAGAGCAGGGGTGTCAGACTCGGGTTGGTTTGCGGGCCGCATTAACGTCAACTCGATTTCGCGTGGGCCGGACGGACCATTTTAGATATAATATTTAGATTTTTTTCTATAAATGGATTAAAAGAACTGGATTAAAAGCCCTGAATATTCAGTTTTTTATAGATCTAAAACAATGTTTATTTTAGCTTTTTTATATATTTTTAGATTTTACAAAATGATTTTTAAACTAAAAACACAGAAAAAATGGATTAAAAAATGACAATTCTTGATTTAAAAGGGGAAAAATCAGGAAATTTAATTTACATCTATACTCTTATTTTTATTTGATCCTAAAACAGAAAGTCGGCACTCGTGATTTGCTTTCCCGGGCCACACAAAATGATGCGGCGGGCCAGATTTGGCCCCCGGGCCGCCACTTTGACACATGGTTAAGAGTAAGATAAAGCATACAAATAATATAATTTATGCCCATCGTTTGTGAATAGACAAAGGTCTTTTTTCTCTCTGGAAATGCAATTTAGTAAAACTTTCTCACATTTGCAATGCTATGAAACATACAGCCATGCACTTCAACATGAAACAGCTTTTTTTTAAATAGATGAAGACATTTTAAAATCCAGCTTTGTACTGAAATAACTAAACGTGAACTGAAAAGTATCGAGGATCACTATATTAGGTATTGCAGAGAAGCGAGGTACCTCAACTTACCTCTAATCTAAATTAACTCATTGCAGAAGCAGTTTTGTAACTTGAATTTTTCATAGCAGGGTGCCATTTTTTTCCAACACCATTGCAATTAACACAATAACCTATCAAAATGTTTATGACCTCATGATATCTTGAACAAATACTGTGAAGGGACTTTTAACACTGGGTCGTTATTACGAGTTATTAAAGATGTAAGACTTACACAATATCAAAAGATGAAAGGCACATCATAACAAAAGGGTTAACAGAGATAAAGGAGTATAGTTGGGATAATTACATAGAGAAACAAATTAACACGAGTATATAAATTTTAATTAAGTTTTAGCTTTTAAAATATGTTCGTTTGGATTAAAAAAAACATTAGAGGAAAACGTTATTACATACTTTTAAGTACAACGTGGTAAAAAAAAATCATATTTGTAGCATATTAGCAGTGTGTAGCCTCACATGTCAGATTCGTGTAAATTAACTTCTTAAACCTTGAAGTGTGACGTCTTTAGGATGTATCTAATTGTTCTTAACGACTGTGAGACCCCAGAATTGACTACTAAAATACAAATATGACCGTTTATGTTGAGGTTTAGGCCCAAAGTGTGCTCATTAGCTTAGTTAGCAATGTGGAATAGCACGGCTGTCTCAGCGCTTGAAACAAATAAAGTGCCAAAAAAAGAGGGTGAAAAAAAAGAAAAGATGACCAAAAAAAAGCAAAACATAAGCGCGCCCACACACAAGCGCGCGCCTCGGCGTACATGTATACACACACTTCCGCCTGCCGAGTCATGCAAATTTAGCAAGAAAATAGCAAGTAGCATGACCAAAATGAACAAGAACTGCTCTTTACCGTACGCTGGGCCTTCCGCCCCCAGTCCGACGCTTTCCCCCCTCTTGATGAAAATCGGATACAATTCCCACAATTGTGTGAATGAGGGGAAGGAAAGTGGAGAAAAAAACGCGAGGAAGTTTTTTTTTTTTTTTTTTTTGAAGTTTTTTTTTTCCTCGCTTCGATGGTAGCTGCCTGTCTGGCGCTTTCACTTCCTCCGGATGAGGTCGCCAGACAAAAGGGGCTGATTGACATGACGTCACGTCCGCCATTAAAGTTATTATAATTTTTCTAATAAAAATTGGAAAGAATAATTACATTTTTATTTTAGTTTTGGGTTGACATGCCGAATATATATATATATATATATATATATATATATATATATATATATATATATATATATATATATATATATATATATATAAAGAAAAATCAAAAACATTACTTATATGATGCATATATTATGGATATATTTTGCACTTTAATTTGTTGGATTGTGCTACGAGATTTGTAAATTTAGAGTCTACGGTGTAACAAACTAGCGGCCATCTTCGGTCGGGAGACTTCTTTGGTAGAGACTTGTAGTGCGGCATTTATTGGCTGTTAAATGTTTGGTTTATAACGAATTGTATAAACCTGGCTATAATTCAAACCAGATGTTGATACAGTTGTATTATTAATAAGTATGCAGTTAATTTACAGCATATTTGGTTATGTAAAACCACGCCATTTGGACATTCCAAAGTATAAATAATCGACTTTTTTTACTCATTGGCCTTCTGCGCAAAACGACCGACAAGTGATGATATTTACTCACGGCGTGTTTGCGACATCTAGCCTTTTAGATGATATCGCGCTGCCTTCATGTTCTGTCGTAAAAAAATGGGAAAGATTTGAACCCAGTAGTCATCGAACCGACTGAAATAAAAATAAAAATACATTGCATTGATATGAAACACTCTTAATGACAATATTATTAAACATCATATACCCAATTTAAAACAGTTAATGTAAAAGTGGCCTAAACTGAAATAAAAAGCAAGAACCGTAAATGACCACCTAATGTCGCTGTAGCGTAGCCAGACAGTTCGACACGTCTTTCGTCAACATCCGGCGACACGTTTACTCAAACAAAACCCGTTCTCTCAACATTTCTATTCCAATCCGCTTAACGCCTATTTTTAATGAAACTCCTACGCGTTTCCTACCTTTTTTCCTTTATATTTATCCTCCAATTTCAAAGTTAGTCATACACGCAGAGGTGTTTTGGATGCTCAAATGGGGGAGGTGAGGAAACTGCAGAAGAAATTGAGGCAGATTGAGAATCTGGAGATCAAAATCAATCTCCGCCCTGAGGAAAGATTGAAGGTACATAAACAATTGTAGTTTATTATTTTTTTCCGCTTTTTATCAAGGACATATTATCATGTTATAATAATAATAATAATAATAATAATAATAATAATAAACTTTAGAAATACATCACTGAACGTAATAATAACTGTGTAGTCCACGTTAATAATAACCAAATCAGATATAAACTGAGTTTCCCCCCACTGTAATATGACATAAATGTATTTTATTAACATAAACAAAATTTAAATGGTCGTTCACCATTATGGTCAATGATAATCTGTCAAAAATAAATAAAAAAAATATGGGACATCCATTTGTATATATATATATATATATATATATATATATATATATATATATATATATATATATATATATATATATATATATACAAATGGATGTCCCATATTTTTTTATCAGTGGTGTGTCGTCAGGGGCCTTCAAGGCCTTCTCTGCTATATATATATATATATATATATATATATATATATATATATATATATATATATATATATATATATATATAGCAGAGAAGGCCTTGAAGGCCCTGACGACACACCACTGATATATACTGTGGTATATTTAATATATTTTTCATCATTGACTTAGCTGATCAATTTGAACAATGAGGTACTTCTGGTGCAGACACAAATATGAAAAAAAAATAACAGGCAAAGCCTTGTAAAACATTAAAGCTCTATTTGGTGTTAATCATAGTCAATTAAAATGTTGGCAAATAAGTTGGTGGTCATACAGTGTATTTTTTTTATTATCAGCTGTAATGTATAGAATGTAAGTACACCAGCAACTTTGTGAACTTTCCCTCAAAGCTCCTAATTAGAAGACGAGAACAAAAAGTGTCAGTTAAGGGCTCCAGCGTAGGGTCATTGATCTGCTTTTTCTTTACACTTTTTCTTTTTTTCCCTCAAAGACGCTAAACTAGAAGTAGGTTGTTTCAAAACCATCTTAATGAGGACTCTAAACGAGCATTCTTGCACGTAAAAAAATACCAGATAGAAAGCCCAACTTTCTAAAAATAAATAAATCTACTGCAATTAATAAGTTATGTAACACCATATCTACACATCAATTAGTTAATAGACACTATTCTAGTAGAATTTTTTTTGTCTAGTTCAAGGGTGTCTGGTTCGCAGGCCGCTTTAACCTCAACTCGATTTCACGTGGGCCGGACCATTTTAGATATATTATTTCGATTTTTTTTAAATAAATGGATTAAAAGAACTGGGTTAAAAGCCCGGAATATTCAGTTTTTTTAATAGATCTAAAAAAATGTTTATTTTAGCTTTTTTAATATATTTTTAGATTTTACAAAATGATTTGTGAACTAAAAAAACAGAAAAAATGGATTAAAAATGACAATTATTGATTTAAAAGGGGGAAAATCAGGAAATTTAATATACATCTATACTCTTCATTTTAATTTGATCCTAAAACAGAAAGTCGGCACTCATGATTGACTTTCCCGGCCCACACAAAATGATGCGGCGGTCCAGATTTGGCCCCCGGTCCGCCACTTTTACACATATGCTCTAGTGGGATTGATTCTCGGCGATATTTGGATCCAAACATTCTCGATATATCGCCATATTATATTCACACGCCTAGTAATTAATCACATTAAAAGGAACGCTATTGAATCAGTATCACAAAATCCCTAATTTAAACCCCTTAATAATAAATATCTCCTCTTTGTGAAAGCATCATGCCTTGACCCCTTTTTTGACAAATATTAGACCGACCGCACTTGTAACCAATGTTCCCTCTAAGCGGCGCGCGTGTGCAATTGCGCACTACTCTCGTCTTCTCTGCGCACAGCAAATCATATGGAGCGCACAAAATAAAATCCCCATTTTTTTTTTTTTTTTTTTAGCTGTGAGGCCGACGCGCGAACCACTCATCCGCCGGGCCGCCCATTCATGGATATTAATCATTACATTTTATTATTACTAAATCATTTATGTGTAGTAGACATACACCTGCTTATAGCAGGTGTGGTACTGGTGTGTGCCCATAGCGAGCAATGATGATGTTGCCCACACCGGTACTCAGTGTGCTCAGGGAGGTTGTCTTTCTGCCCAGACAAACAAAAAAATAGAGGGAATATTGCTTGTAACCCAAGCACGGAGACGCTTTTAACGCCATCGCCGTCTGTCTTAATTAGAAAACAATCAAACTCCGGACAGCCAGACGGGCCTGGCTCATTCGTTGGCGTGATATTAAACAAAGAGCGGCGAGAATAAACAACCTGTGGATGTGCTCGACTCGCTTCACAGCCCATTTCTCCTCTGGTCTGGTGTCTCTCAGATCTCCAGGAAGGAGGAGTTGCGGCGCAGATTGGCGGAGCTTCAGCCGGCGCCCGGGAACCGACAGGCAGACATGAAAAGAGCAGGGTAAGGAAGCCAGAAAGCCAGAAAGCCAGAAGAGCCAGATGGAGGGAGCCGTAATTAGTCCAAACATTGACGTGAAGCATTTGATCTTTTGCGTGGGTGCGGTTAAAAAACGGCGTAGAGGTCAAACACTGCTTTTAAGAAGACAAGGGAACTTACTCATGCTCATTATGTGTGAGCTTCATGACTGCGAAAGCCCCAGAGGTGGAGAAATCAAGTCGTGTTTGCTTATTAACATCAAACTGAATAAAAGCACAGATGGCCTTCTTTTGATCGGAGGAGACACTACAGGTACGCTCACTCGGTGCTAATTACGATCAGCCGAGACCAACACGACCGTGGGCTTTTCCAACCGTTGCATAAGCGGGAGAATTTTGCTGTCTTGTTTTCAAATCTTTGGCTGCCACGATTATGATAACATTGGGGAGTGGCATACCATTTGGGAGGAAATAAGACACAGTGGTACCTCTGGTCTTGGCCACCTGGCTTTCTCGTATCTAGAGATAATTATTTGCTCAAAATTTTACTCGTATCTCGAAATGCTCGTATGTCGAGGTACCACTGTACTGGATTTAAAAAAAGAACATAACAAGTGAATGCCATTTGAACCATCTTGGAGAGGGAAAATAAAAGGCTATTTTTTATATCGAAGTGTGAGCGCATTAAGTTTGCAGACCTCTGCTTTGCACAAAGAGCAGAAATGCCTAAACATTTCAGTACTGACCAGAAAAGAAAAAAAACACTGACAGCGCCGCTCGCATCTTTGCCGCTTAACCATTCAGCCCTCGTTTTGCGCACCGGCACAGAGAGGACGCCCCCGAGGGCCTTCCATCACCGGCGCCCCCGGCCTCAAAGATCCTGAGGCCCGGGACGGGGGGGTCAGAGGAGACGGCTCGGCGACAACCCGGGCCACGGGATGTCACGTCGGTGTCACGCGAGGAGGAACGGGAACCGCCACAAGAAGGCAAATCATCCGAATTTAAAAAAAAAAAAATGTACCTGAAGTTTCAATCCAGCCTAACTGTTTTTTTCTTCTCTTTTCAGACAAGGAGTTGACAGCTCTGAAATCGTGTTGGCAGAAGGCAAAGTTTCGCTTGAGGCGGTTGGAGGGTCACAATGACATCATCACTTGTGTGCTAGCGGTTGATAACCTGGTGGTTTCTGGCAGGTAAAAAAAATAATTTAAAAAAATTAGGGTATACAGTAAGAGATACGTAGAGAATTATACATTCTTCCATTTTTTTCGACTACATATACATAATACAGTCTTGATTTTTCCCCCCAAAAAATGAATGATGCTATCCCAAGAAGTAATTCATTCCCAGCTTCTGTCCTTTAGAGGATATTTTAATCTTTTTTTAGATTAGGTAACCTTATTCATCCCATATTCGGGAAATTTCACTGTCACAGTAGCAAGAGGGTGAGAATACAGACACAGGAAAAGACATTTTAGACAGAAATAAATAGGTATTAAATAAGTGTGTTACATGAAATATATATATATATACACACACACATATATATATATACACATATATACAATACAGAGACAGGAAAAGACATTTTAGACATAAATAAATAAGTGTGTTGCATGATATATATATATATATATATATATATATATATATATATATATATATATATATATATATATATATATAAATATATATATGTATGTATATTGGACACGCACAGAATACAAACACAGGAAAAGAAATTTTAGCGATAAATATATGGGTAATAAATAAGTAAATAAATAAATACGTGTGTTGCAGGAAATAGAAGATATAAAGATATATATATATATATATATATATATATATATATATATATATACATACACACACACATACATACATACATACATACATATACACACATACATACACATATACACACACAGAATATAGACACAGGAAAATACATTTTAGACATAAGTAAATAAATAAATAAGACATACATACATACATACATACATACACACACATATACACACAGAATATAGACACAGGAAAATACATTTTAGACATAAATAAATAAGTAAATAAATAAATAAGCATATTGCTGAAATATATATATACGTATATATACATTTTATGAGTTGAGTGAATTTAACTAGTCTCAATTGTTTGAAGGCGCTCGTTTTTCAAGTATTATTCAACATTCGTGTATGATCTTTATTGCATCACAGCAACGTTGACTGGCGTTTGCGTCTCTTTCTGATCTCTTTCGGCCTCATCTCAACTTTTAACTCTGAGTCTTTCTCCTCCCTCTTCTAGCCGCGATACCACGGTCAAGGTGTGGCACGTCCCCACGGCGACGGAGCACAAGAACCTCGGGGGTCACACCGGCGGGGTCACCTGCCTGTCTGCCCCTCCCCCCGCCTACTGCAAGAAGCTGGGTGAGGACACTTTCCTTTTCCTCATTACACGGTGCACGCGTGTGCTGTAATTATCGGCGCACTTCTTCGCATGGGGTCCGCAGAGAAATGAAACACTGCTGTCTGTCTGGCCAACTGAGCGAGAACACTCCATAAATCTAGTCCGCTGGTATCAAAGTGGCGGGCCGGGGGCCAGATCCGGCCCGCCACATCATATGTGCGGCCCGCAAAATTACATTTGTCGACTCCATGTTGTAAGTTAACATTCAAATAAAGAGTACAGATGCATAGAAAATATTTACTGGTTTCCACTTTTTGAAAAAAAAATCCCACAAAATTATTTTTTTTAGTCCAGAAAAAAACATTTAAAAAAAATCTAAAAATGAATTATTTTGTTATATTTTTAGTCCAGAAAAAAATATTTTTAAAATCTAAAACATAGATTATTTCCTCAATTTCATTTTTTTAAACATGATTAAAGAATAGATTCAATAAAATATATTTAATGTCTGATTTAAGTATTTTAGTACCCAAAAAGAAAAACATATTTTAAAAATCTAAAAAATTGATTATTTCCTCTATTTATTTATTTATTTTTAAACATGATTAAAGAATATATTCCATAAAATATATTTAATGTCTATTTTTAGTATTTTAGTACCAAAAAGCCGTTTAAAAAAATTCTAATAAGTAAAACAGAATATTTCCTTTTTCCCCACTTATTTTTATGTAAATAAAAAAATCTAATATATCTCTTGAGATATATTTAATGTCTTTCCATTTTTAAACTGAAAAAGATGATTAAAAAAGGAAATAATTTTCCCTTTCTAGGAAAAAAAGTCTTTAAAAAAGCGGGCCACTTTAACGTCAACTTGATTTCACGTGGGCCGGACCATTTTAGATATAATATTTAGATTTTTTTAAATAAATGGATTAAAAGAACTGGATTAAAAGCCCTGAATATTCAGTTTTTTTATAGATCTAAAACAATGTTTATTTTAGCTTTTTTCATATATTTTTAGATTTTACAAAATGATTTTTTAACTAAAAACACAGAAAAAATGGATTAAAAAATTACTATTATTGATTTAAAAGGGGAAAAATAAGGAAATGTAATATACATCTATACTCTTTATTTGAATTTGATCCTAAAACAGAAAGTCGGCACTCATCATTTACTATCCCGGGCCACACAAAATCATGCGGCGGGCCAGATTTGGCCCCCGGGCCGCCACTTTGACACGTGCTTTAGGGTGAAATCCTAACTACGACGTTGCTGGCGACAAACACGAGTTTGACATTGCTAGTCTAGTCGATCACCCCCTCCCAATAAATAAAGCACGTACTTACAGTTATGCAATGCTCTTTGTCTTCCCGATGGCCGTTGGCCTCTGTCATGGCATCTTTCTCCGCAGCCCGGTCGCTGTCGTTGTCAGCCGACGAGAGATTTATTTTGAGCGGCTCGGCGGACTGCAACGTCAAGATCTGGGCCCTGAGCGTCGGTAAGCTTAAGACAGAAAAGTGCATGATGGGTATTTATAGTCAAGGACAACATATTCTACTTTCACGCAGGTCAGTGCGTAAAGTCTATCTACACGTTCAACCTTGTGACGGCGCTCTGCTTTGTTCCCGAGGGCGACGGCTACATCGTCACAGGATCAGGTACGCTAACGCTAATGCACGAAACGACGCGTTTTCGTAACTTGAATTTTTCGTCACATTTTACATGTATAAATCCTTCTCCGTTCCCAATACAAAACCTGAAACTCTTTAAAAATATGCAAAGTATACACATTTTATATCAAATATGTGTCAGGAGTAAAAGAAAATAATGTACAGTGGTACCTCGACATATGAGCACCCCAACATACGAGTATTTCGAGATACCAGTAAAAATTCGAGGAAATAATTATCTCGAGATACGAGAAAAATTTCGAGATACGAGAAAGCCAGGTGTCCAAGACATGAGAGGCTGTCTTTTTTGCCGCATCTATTTCGTGTATAATAGATATCTACGAGCACTGGGCGGAGCGTTGGATTTTTTTTCAGTGTTTTTTCCGTTTCTCGTACCACGAACTGATCGTAGGTCGAGGTACCACTGTATTACGATTCACCGGTGCAAAAAAAAATCTGAATTTCTGAGATTTATCGTTTCGTAACTTGAATTTCTTTCGTATCCAAAAGTGTGACAAAAAATGCCCATTTGGACCTTCCTAGGAAATAATCTGTTTTTTTTTTCCATTGGGGTTCGCACCATAAAGATGAAGGCAATGATTATGGATAAGATCGAGGGGAATCGGGCTCCCAATTTAGGCCAGGCGGAGGGGCTCAGGTGGGGCGGCAGTAATGGCCGCCACGCGCCTGTCGCCGAGCGTTAACCTGACACTCTGTCACGCACACCTGCATTCCCTCTCCGCAGACGGGGGTAAGGTTCAAGTCTGGAGCTGGCGAGCTTTGGATAACTGCCAATCAATCAACGCGCACCAGGAAGCGGTCACCTCCATTCAGGTAAGTGGCTCTGTTGCCATGGAGATAGACAGGGAAATACCACAATCAAGGAAGGGCGAGCGTGACTAAGCGATAAACAACTGTTTTGATAGTTCATGATCAGGAAAATAAATACAGTGGTACCTCGAGATACGAGCTTAATTGGTTCCGGGACTGAGATCGTATGTCGAGCTTTTCGTAACTTGAGTGAACGTTTCCCATTGAAATGAACTAAAAACAAATTAATTTGTTCCAACCCTCTGAAAAAACACCCAAAACAGGATGTTGGATTGGAAAAAAATGTATTTCTTCTAATTCGCCATCTATTAACAAAGTAACACATAACTAGTGATTTAATAGTAATAAAATGTGTTTAATAGAACTAAAATTAGAAGCATTTCGCGGAAGATACACAGACGGACATAGAAGCAGGTGGGGGTGTTCGGGGGGGGGGGGCTTTATCCACGGCAACAACGCACTCGTAAACGAACAAACAAATTTAAATTAACTCGGATTAATATATACAGACACACTCAAACATATGTTTAATGTTACTTTACACGAAACTGAATTCTATTTTTGTTTTAATTTTTTTTTACCTTCGTTCTGGCCAGGTTAGTGGTTTGCCACGCCTCCACCCTCACGTTCGCTATCGATGGGCTGTTTGCTGTTGTATTCCCTTCAAAATATTCCGAAAATGATGCACACAAATGTCCTCACAATAGGATAACGCACGACCACTTGCCAACGAGAAGTAGTCTTGAATGAGCGATCGCGGGAGCTAACAGGCTAAGGAAGGAATAACAGCCTACCCACGTATTGATTGTGGGTAATGAAGTTTTATTCTGAGAAAGGGTGCCATTGGCTATCAGTGTTGTGTGCCCGAGTATACTTCATTACCCAGAAAGCCCTCTTTTTGCCCGCACATGCTCGTTGTGCTTTTCCTGGTCGAAACTCGTCTGAATAAATCGTTCAGTGCTCGTAGATATCTGTTATACACAAAAGAGATGCGGCAAAAAAAGACAGTGCGCTACAATGATAAACAGCTTCTCATATCATGGCCACCTGCTTGGTCGCATCTCGAAATTTTGATCGTATCTAGGGCGAATTATTCGATCGAAATTTTCATCGTACCTCGAGCATGTCGTAGGTAGAGCTGATCGTAGGTCGAGGTACCACTGTACTTTATACACATTGTAGATCCATTTTTTGGATGGACTGCCATTGGCATCACTGATGAAAAGGAAGTAAGCCAGCACTCTACTTTCAAAATAAATGCAAAACTTATTTAGAAGATGACGTTGCGTTTTGAAATTCATCGTCCTGCTAAGTCATAATGAAAACTTTCAGTATTTTCATTTTTTTCCATGTAAATTTCAGGGGGAAAAAGCATTGCTCGATTTTTTGGGGTAGTTTTGATACAAAATCCGTATATAGTAGTTTGGATTGGCGTCGTAAACTACGGAAAATTCATAGTATTTGGCATCTTGGTAATATCGTCGCTTATTTACAAGTTAGCTTCATGCTTGAAGATGCTTACCGACGTTATAAAAAAAAAACAAATGTAGAAAAGGGTTCATAAATCTACCCACTGCGTCTTATGTTTAATGCATAGAAATATCAATTTTTTCGAGATGTAAGGCAGACAAATAAACAGCTCAAGCCGTTTTTTAAGAATATTGAAATTCAGAGGCGCGTTTGTTGGACGCGCAATCGTCGCCCGAGGCGTTAAAGCGTAGCGCAACGCTCTCATTGTTTTTCTCTCCTATCGCGCGCGCTCGCGCGGTCCGTTTCCAAACAATTTGGCACGCCGGTGTCAGCGTACGCTCGAGCGAGCGATGCTCATCACCATGACGACCGAACCCTCTCGGCAGGCTCAGGGTCCGCTGGTGTTCGCCGGCTCGTCCGACGGAGCCGTGTCGGTGTGGGAGAACGGCTGCAGTGAGCGAGACCCCCTGAAGCGGCTGCACTACTGGGGGGGTCAGGTGACCGGTTGCGGAGGGGGACGCCTGGCCCTCAGCCCCCGGGGGGACCGGGTGCTGATGGCCTACGGGCGGGCCTGGATTAAGATACTGCTCTGGACTACGGGTGAGTCGGAAATGGGATGGAAGAAATAAAGTTGAAATGGGACAAAAATCAAAGGGCAGAAACTACGGTTGTTAGTTTAGGATGAATGGGTGAAGGAATTACAGGAATATGGTTGGAAAGTTTTGGGAAATCAGATGAAAAAGGTCCATTTGACAAGAGTCAAAGGTTTTATGATGAATTTGTCGAGTAAAATTTAATCTAATCTAATCAAATTGTATCTAATATAATTTTATGTAATATAATTTTATCTAATATAATTGTATCTAATATAATTTTATCTAACATAATTTTATCTAATATAATTGTATCTAATCTAATCTAATTTTGTCTAATATATTATAATTGTATCTAATCTAATTTTATCTAATATAATATAATTGTATCTAATCTAATTTAATCTAATCTAATTTTATCTAATCTAATTTTAACTAATCTAATCTAATTTTATCTAATATGATTTAATCTAATATCATTTAATCTAATCTAATTTTATCTCATCTAATCTAATTTTATCTAATCTAATCAATTTTACCTAATATTGTTTTATCTAATCTAATTTTATCTAATCTAATTTTATCTCATCTAATCTAAATCTAATCTAATTTAACCGAATCTAAACTATACGAATTGAAAAAGAAAAGTCATAAATATGAAAAATGTATCTAATCTAATTCTATCTAATCTAATTTGATCTCATTTAATCTAATTTAACCTAATCTAAACTATACGAATTGAAAAAGAAAAGTCATAAATCCCTGTGAATAAAGTTGTATGATAAATAAATACAATTGGTACTGCTTAAATATTAAAATTTTATTTGAGTTTCATTTATGTATTTATTAATATATGATTGTTAAATTGTATTATGACAAAAAAAGAGTAAATTGTCTGCAATTTTTGCGATTATGTATTTGCAAGAAAGATTGATTGGAAAAGAATTAATACTAACGAATACCGTAATACAATGTAAAAAATAGCACATGGTAAACGTCATAAATGACAGGAAAATTGGAATATCGTGAGGAAAAAAAAGTCATGCAAAAGAAATGATTAAGAATAAGTAGCAATATATTAAGAATACATTTGGACTCATATTACTTATTGTCAAGAAAGTTTGATTCTCTCCGATTTTCCCTTTAAAAACGGACAGAACCTTTTTGGTTAATTTGGTTCAGTTAACTTTTTGGGCACAAAATAAAATGGGCCAGCCCACTGGAGATCTAGTTGGCATTAATGTGAGCCGTGAACCAAACCGACTTTGACACCCCGGCCGGTCTTAAAGCCTTAGCGTGTGTCCCATTTTCACCCAACGTCTGTCCAATTACCACAGGAACCGTATCCAGACTGACCAATCACGGCGACGTCGGCGGCGTGACAGATTGCGTCCGGCAGACTGCCGGCCTCCTGATAAGCTCCCGTTACGACGTGGCCAACGGCGAGAGCGCTCTCAACGGTGAGCGGGCGCCAAATTCCCCGAGTCGGCGTCTTAACTCAAAATCTCCATCTCGCCTGTTCTCCCTCTAGTATTCTCCCTGCCTCAATGTCACTACCTGGCCTCTCTGACCTGGCCCCAAGCTCCCAGAATCCTTTGCTTCACCACGTGGACCACAGGGAGCGGCGACCACCGCTGGGTCAGCGGCGGGCGCGACCTGGTCGTCTGGGAGCAACTCCCTAACTCCGGCAAGCAGAGGTACGAGAAAACGGGGGTTCGGTTTCAAGCTGGTCGATCATATTCCCTTATTTGCATATTCATTTTCCCCTTTATTAGCATTGCTAATTAAATTTGCTAAACGGAACATTTGAATTGCGGATGCGCATACTGTGTGGGGGGTCTCTGGAGTGCCTGCCTAGCCGGCAAGTGTGAAATTAAACAATAGGATACTTTTTGGGAAAGGTTGGGGACAAAGCTAAAATGGGACTAATTTAAAATAAATAAATAAATGATGTCCAATCCATTTTAAACCATTGATGAGTTAAATAGACATTGCGCTTTCAACTATATTATAGACATGGTTCAAATATGGATAATTTTTATACTTTGTTTTGAAGTACTGGTCTAGCCTGGTGGCCCACCAGGTTTATAAAACACTGGGGGAAACGCTGTTATAGCCCTAGCGTACCCTATTGCACTTGTAAAATTATGGTTAGCGGAATATTGAGCACATTTTGTCTCTGCGTTTGTCAAATATGTATAATTTTTATACTTTGTTTTGAAGTACTGGTCTAGCTTGGTGGCCCACCAGGTTTATAAAACACTGGGGGAAACGCTGTTATAGCCCTAGCGTACCCTATTGCACTTGTAAAATTATGGTTAGCGGAATATTGAGCACATTTTGTCTCTGCGTTTGTCAAATATGTATAATTTTTATACTTTGTTTTGAAGTACTGGTCTAGCTTGGTGGCCCACCAGGTTTATAAAACACTGGGGGAAACTGTTCTAGCCCTAACATACCCCATTGCATTTGTAAAATTATGGTTAGCGGAATATTGAGCACATTTTGTGACTCCGTTTGCCAAATATGCATACCTTTTATACTTTGTTTTGAAGTACTGGTCTAGCTTGGTGGCCCACCAGGTTTATAAAACACTGGGGGAAACACTTTTATAGCCCCAACGTACCCTATTGCACTTGTAAAATTATGGTTAGCGGAATATTGAACATATTTTGTCTCTCTGTTTGTACCCTTTGCGGGTTTTTAAAGGATAATGAAGCCGTTTATTTAAAGATTTTTTGTAAACAAACAAGCTTTAGATTTCCCTGCTTTCTTTTTGCACTGCAGCCGGCGAAGTCTCTAAACACTCGGGCCATTACATTCCATTTTGACAACACTCTTGAGTTCCCACGAGTACCTGTACGTGCTCGGTGTGTTCTATCCGCCAAACGCAGTCTTAGCTCGTTAGCTTCACAGTTTTTTTGGGGGGGAAACAGTACATTTCTGACTTGTTTTCAAGAGAAAACCACTATAGAAGAACTACTCAAGTCTAACCATGGTTAATTAGACATATTTTTAAAGCGTGGCTATCCAAATTGCACCATGAAATACCCCTCGGCTGCTAAACTAGTGGCGATAAAGCTTGCCACACGCTTCAAACAAAAAAAAGGGAATTGTAGCGATGAATAGGACTCCAACTGACGCGATATGTTGCTACAAAATAACTATTTTAAAAGGATGGCCATTCACTCACTGTTTTCTACAAAAGAGGATGCTAGGCTAGCTCGGATTAATCGTTTTCAAACAAAATTCAGAGGATTTTATTGCCCAGGAAGGCTTTGTCCAATGTTTGATCACATGACAGAAGAACAATTTAGCCATGGGCATTTTGATTTTTTAAAAAAGGACTGGCTGCCACAGTATGCTACAACAAAGCGATAATAAGGGCCAGCCAGCTAGCTAGCTAGCTAGCGCTAGCCCTTATTGTACTGTGGCAGTCAGTCCTTTTTAAAAAAAAATAAAAATGCCCAGCGATAATAAGGGCTAGCTAGCTGGCGATAGCCCTTATTATCGCTTTGTTGTAGCATACTATGGCAGTCAGTCCTTTAAAAAAAAAAAAAAAACTAAATCAAAATAATAAGCGATAATAAGGGCTAGCGCTAGCTAGCTAGCTCGCTAGACCTTATTATCGCTTTGTTGTAGCATACTGTGGCAGGCAGTCCTTTAAAAAAAAAAATTAAAACAAAATCAAAATGCCCAGCGATAATAAGGGCTAGCGCTAGCCTTTATTATCGCTTTGTTGTAGCATACTGTGGCAGTCAGTCCTTTGTTTAGCTAGCTAGCTAGCTAGCTAGGATCTGAGGATTTCAGATGTTATGACAGGGATTTTTAACAGGAATTAGTCCACTTCAAATTTAAAAGGCAAGCTAGAGGACATTTTCTTCTACTTTGTCAAGTCAGGTTGTTATTTTTTCATGTTTGAGAGAATACAAGAGGGACTTGTGGTGTCTGGCTCCCCCGAGTGACAGACCGCTGCGTACAAATGATAACGCAAACTGGCGTCTTGATAAATATTTCTGGACACGTATTCCATGTGTATATATGGATTTTTTTCCCTTAAATTTCCTGAAATTTCGGCGGTGCGGTTTATCGTCCATAAATTCCAGGATTTGAATGAAAAACACTTCAAGACCATTCAAAGAAGAGTAATTAACATACCTTTTTTGGCCTGCGTTAGTCTGTGTAATTACTTGGCTGTGTATAGTACTCGTTCATTTTTAGGACATCGTAGGTTGAGCTGGGAAAAAAAAGAAAAAATATGATTTGAGGTCTTTAGGTAAGATTGTGGAATATTGTAGACTCACTCACCATCGACTTGGTGAGGCTCCTCTTGTTTTGGCTCGGTATCGAATTCGCTCGTAATTTTTCCAAGATTCCCGCCCAGGAGTCGCCACGGCAACACCAAAGCCGCATTGTTGGCGGCCCGGAGTCTGGGGTAACCACTGGCTCGTTTGTGAGACCAAAAAGCCCCTCTAAAAATAAAGCTTCGCTTCTTTTGTGTCTATTAAATGTGTTTTTAAAATGTTTTTTTTAGATGTGCTAGAAAAAAAAGCCTCAAAACATCCGACTAACATATTTTCTTTAATTTCAGGGGTGACGTAACGGTGACGAGAGATCTCCGACTAGAATCGCCGCTGGAGTCTGAGGGGGATACGGAAGATGATGAAGAGACGTCTGATGGTACCATTTTTTTTTAAAGCATACTTCTATCATTTTCATTTACCGCCTCACATAGAGGGTTAATTTTAGCCGACATGCTTTGTGACAAATTCCCGCGGCCTCCTTGTTAAACTTAGAACACCTTGATGATGATGATGATGACGACGACGCGGGAAGAGGCGAGGAGGAGGGCTCGGGGGCCGCCACTTCATGGTTACGTTGCCTTCTCCAGTAAGAGAGACAAGACGCAACGGCTGGATTTACAAGTGACAGAATCGCAAAATTGGGACGTGAGTCACGGTGGCGTAAAAAGGAAAAATGGCTTCCTCTCATACGCATCCAATTCTCATTTGCGATCTGCGGATGGGATTTGTGGCTCGGCCTGGATGCCTTCTTGACTTCATTCGAAGAATGAAGAAATGTCATTTACAGCAAAAGCATAGGCGAGAAAATATACACTACAATGAGGGCGTAGCTATCGTTAAATATGCAATGTAATAACTGCTTTAAATTAATGGGGAGCGGTGACAATACAGGCCATGTAAATGCTGTGTTATGTTTGAGTGACTGGTTTTATTTGAATGTGAAAAAAGTCATTCCATATTTCTGTTAAGTTGAATTTTTCTGTTGACTATACGGTGGTACCTCGACATACGAGCTTAATTCGTTCCGGGACTGAGATCGTATGTCAAGCTTTTCGTAACTCGAGCGAACGTTTCCCATTGAAATGAACTAAAAACAAATGAATTTGTTCCAACCCTCTGAAAAAACACCCAAAACAGGATATTGTATTGGAATTTTTTTTTTAATTTCTTATAATTCGCCATATATTAACTAAGTAACACATGACTAGTGGTTTAATACTAAAAAAATGTGTTTAATAGAACTAAAATTAGACGCATTTTGGGGCGGATACACAGATGGACATAGAGGCAGGCCGGAGGGACTTTATCCACGGCAACAACGCACTCGTAACCGAACAAACAAATTTAAATGAACTCGGATTACGATGCAGACACACTCAAACATACGTTTAATGTAACTTTACACAAAACGGAATTCTAGTTTTGTCTTAATCTTTTGTTACCTTCGTTCTGGGCGGGTTAGCTGTTTGCCCCGCCTCCACCCTCACATTCGCTATCGATGGGCTGTTTGCTGTTGTATTCCCTTCAAAATATACCAAAAATGCTGCACACAAATGTCCTCACAATAGGATAACGCACGACCACTAGCCAACGAGAAGTAGTCTTGAATGAGCAATCGCGGGACCTAACAGGCTAAGGAAGGAATAACAAGCCTACCAAAGTATTGATTGTGGGTAATGAAGTTTTATTCTGAGAAAGGGTGCCATTGCCTATGGGTGTTGTGTGCACGAGTATACTTCATTACCCAGAAAGCCCTCTTTTTGCCCGTGCATGCGCGTTGTGCGTTTCCTGGTCGATGCTAGGAGAAACTCGTCTGAATAAATCGTTCAGTGCTCGTAGATATCTGTTATACACGAAAGAGATGCGGCAAAAAAAGTGTGCTACAATGATAAATAGCCTCTCATGTCATGGCCACCTGCCTTGGCCGCATCTCGAAATTTTGATCGTATCTAGGGCGAATTATTCGATCGAAATTTTCATCGTACCTCGAGGATGTCGTAGGTAGAGCTGATCGTAGATCGAGGTACCACTGTATCTAAATTGATCATGCTAATTCCATCCGTTTTTTGCTAGCTCTCCACAATTTACTGTCATTACTACTTGCATACAACTAACCATATCAATTGTAATAACTTTTTTCTTTTTTAAATAAAAAAATCTCATCTGTAAAGCCCCGTATTTTTGCACATTACAAATATATCTGGCAAGTATGATAAGAATCGATGATCGTTCTTTCGTTACGTCAAACGCTAACCTGTTTCTGACCTCGGTGACCTTTGACCTCAGCGTAATCACAACATTTGTTTCACATTACAAACATATCCCGAGAGATACAGACGTCAAATATCAAGCCGAGTCCATTTCAAGACGACGGATGGAGTAAGCCACGCCCATTATAGCCACTCGTAAATATCAAGACTAACAACAACCAATAATTGACTGCCATTGACGATTGATGATTTCCCCCATCCAAATGATTTGGACGTCTATCTCCGTGAACGGCGTGAGAAAATAACCTCGGCCTTATCGCTGCCAGTGCACAGCCAATTATCTCCACACTCCATCACAATTTGACACTGGGGACGCGCCGTGTAAATCTAGCCTGCGCCCGCATTTGTGTGCAATTGTTCCTACTGTAAATATTGCTCGCAATAAAGCCCCGAATTTGCATATGGCCCTTTTTTCAAACCGCCTCTTGTCCCCGCAAAATCAGCATCTTATCCCACCACCCCTACAGTGTGACCTATGTAAATGAATGGAAATTAAATTACAGCCCAGCTTTCTCCGTCTCCCCTTGCTTTATATTTGCCTCTAAACCAGGGGTGTCAGACTCGGGTTGGTTCGCAGGGCGCTTTAACGTCAACTTGATTTCACGTGGGCCGGACCATTTTAGATATAATATTTAGATATTTTTTTTTAAATGGATTAAAAGAACTGGATTAAAATTCCTGAATATTCCATTTTTTAATTGATCTAAAACAATGTTTATTTTAGCTTTTTTAAAATATATTTTTAGATTTTAACAAATGATTTTTGAACTAAAAGCACAGAAAAAATTGATTGAAAAATTACAATTATTGATTTAAAAGGGGAAAATCAGGAAATTTAATATACATCCATACTCATCATTTGAATTTCATCCTAAAACAGAAAGTGGGCACTCATGATTTACTTTCCCGGGCCACACAAAATGATGCGGCGGGCCAGATTTGGCCCCTGGGCCGCCACTTTGACACATGAGCTCTAAAGCATCCTTGCTGTTATGATTGATTTTTTTTTGGGGGGTGCAGCAACCCTCTGAATCAAGAAAATGAGATTATAAACGTGAAATTCTTTTTTTTTTTAGCTCACGTCGAAATCAAGCTCTTTTATTTGAGGCTCTTTAAAAAAAACAATTAGCATTTAAATCTCTCTCTCTCTCTCTCTACATGTCTCGGTCGCTACGGCAACCAATGCTTTTCTCTCTCTCTCTTTTGCTCCTCTCTGTATCTCCTCTTTTCTCTCCGTCTCATTCCTCCTCTCCACTCGCCAGAGGTAGGCAGCGAAATGCGTCGGGGGCGCTTGAGCGCCATTTGACCGGCATTTACGTCATCCGGTACTCGCTAGAAGTTGTCTGAAAGTGTCAGCGGAAAGTATTGGGCGAGCGCGTGACGTTTCTAATGATGATTTATGGGCTCGGCGGTCAGCGCGCGCAACCGCCGCGGACTAACGGTGCGTACTTTGGAGCGCGTGCTGCATAATTGAGCGTTAAAACTTGGCCCGCGGGAAGGTGTATATTTAGAAATAGATTAAGAGCGGGATTTTTGCCAATCCTACACAGAGGGAACCGCCGGACCCTCCCTCTTTGTTTTTCCTCTCTTTGCCCCTCTCGTCTCATCTTCCAGAGATGATCGGCACGCCGGAGTGTCAGTGAACGCAGCGTAGCGATGGAGAGATGGTAAAAAAAAAAAAAACGGGAGTTTGAGAAAGGGGGGTTGGCGGGTAACTTGTCTCTCACTCTTAATCTCCCTCTTCTCTAGCTCCATCGCTCCTGTCGCACGACTGACCGCCCTCGTCTCCCTGGCGCTGGTCGCCCTGGTTACGCAGCCTTCCACCTGTCACCGTGACGACCGGGGCGAGGAGCGGGCGGACCCCCTTCCGGTCCCGCTAGCCGTCACCACCCAGGTAGGCACGCGCCGCCGGTATTTCTCCGGGTACGATCGTCTCGAGCGGGAATATCCGAGCTAGAAAACACGGGTGGTCAAACTCGAGGGACGGGGGCCAGATGTGGACCATCAGGTCGTTTTGTGCGGCCCGCCGGAGTCAATCACGGGCATGGACTTTTTATGTTTTGGTGAAATAAAATTTCGTTAGTCTACAATGACACTTTTTTTTTAAAATCTGAAAAGTAAATATATAAATAAATACAATGAGAACACGATTTTTTCCTTTTTAACTCAAACCCCCAAACATTTCATTTTCCGTACCGCTTATCCTCACAAGGGTCACAGGGGTGCTGGAGTCTATCCCAGCTCACTACAGGCATTAGGTTTGGGGACAGCCTGAATTGGTTGCTAGCCAAACGCACGACACAATGAGACGCACAACTATTCAACATTCGGGATGGTTTGGGGACGTGGGAGGAAACTTTCTGCAGTATTTGTTGCAAATCTCAGACTACCTCCCCCGCCTGCGCCCAGGTGACGCCCACCCCTCTCTGGGCGGTGGTCTGGGGCCCCACCCAGGGTCTGGAGGATGAGACCTATCACCTCCTCTCCAGCCAGGAAACGGAGCACCTGCGCCAACAGGGGAGCCAGCTTGAAGCCGACACCCCGGTGGCCTCCGAGGCCTGGCCCGACCCCGACGCCGGCACGACTCGCCAAGAGGGGGCGCTCCCGGAATCGTGGGACCGAGACGGCGTGCGGGACGAGGGCGCGGCGGCGGAAGCTGACTTTGAGGAAGGTGGGTTCCCTATAAAATTGTTTTTTTTTTTTTTTTAAGAAAAACGACGTGCCGCATTGCCCAGGGTGCTCCTGGGAATTAACTGTCTCAAGCACCCCAAACCCCCGCCCGCCCTACCGAGCGCAGTCGGCTGCGTCCGGAAAGCCTCATAAAGTTGGCGTGGCTCGCGGCGTGGAGACAAACGCGGAAGACTCGCGGGACGGCTGTTTTAGTCGGAGGCGGGTGTCTTTGCGCACATCCAATTTCATGTTCAGCTGCCCTCATTGATTTCTTCTTTTGTTCTCGGCACAATTATACACGGTCACGCCTCTGAGAATAGTAACTGGCCACGTGTGTGTGTGTGTGTGTGTGTGTGTGTGTGTGTGTGTGTGTGTGTGTGTGTGTGGGTGTGTGGGTATGTTACAGTGGACCCTCAGTTCTACGTCACCGTGACCATCTCTTCGCTGCTCATCGTCACGGCCGTCATTATCACAGCCAAACTCTGGTAGGAACTTTGTCTTAATATTAGAAACGGGTCACAGGTTTCGATGGTTAACCTTTTCAGGGACAGGGCTTACTAGAGGGAACTTCTATTCTAAAGTTATCTATGGCGAGGGGCGAGCTAATCTATTCAAAAGTTACAGATGATGTGTTGTGGTAGTTAGGAGGAAAATTGAAAATGAAAACAACTATAAAGGACCTGACGGAAAAAACATGACATCAAAATGAATACATTTGAAACCCGATTCCGACCATTTACATTAAGGCAAGGGTGTCAGACTCAGGTTGGTTCGCGGGCCGCTTTAACGTCAACTTGATTTCACGTGGTCCGGACCATTTTAGATATAATATTTAGATTTTTTTAAATAAATGGTTTTAAAGAACTGGATTAAAAGCCCTGAATATTCCGTTTTTTTATCGATCTAAAACAATGTTTATTTTAGCTTTTTTAATGTATTTTTAGATTTTACAAAAAAAAATTGAACTAAAAACTGATTGATTTAAAAGGGGGGAAACAGGAAATGTAATATACATCTATACTCTTCATTTGAATTTGATCCTAAAACAGAAAGTCGGCACTCATGATTTATTTTCCCGGGCCACACAAAATGATGCGGCGGGCCAGATTTGGCCCCTGGGCCATCACTTTGACACATGTGATTCACATTAAGGAGTAGTGTTCATTTTAGGCAAATTAGATTGACATGAAATATAACAACAACAACAAAAATGGAAGTACAGCCTTCCCTCGATTATCACGACTGAGACCCTACTTTACGATTGTTCGATTATCGTGGTCATGTCTGGTCTATACTAACCACGATATTCGAGGGATTACTGTAGTCCAGAAAAGTATCTTACCAAACCGATATATGAGATATTTTATTGTCTGAGTAAAAAGTGCCTGGGGCCTTGGGAGCCAATTAAACACTTTCACGATAACTAAGACTGTTACACACAAATACAACGTCGCAACACAAATTCCCATCAATGCGCTAAACCGGTTAGCATCGCGGCAACTAGTGAATTTGCTCAACTCGGTCAACGTTAGCTTTTCAAAATTGCTCTTGTTTGGAAGAAGCTAGCCTGGAGGAAAGCCACGAAAGCCACACGAGCGCAGGAGGGAAAAGTCCAAGCTCTTTCCATCCTTTCTCGGACTCTAACGAACTCCACAGCTGACCTTGTTTCCACCGTGGCTACTCACTTTCCACGCCGGAGGGAGGCTGAGGATTTAAGACGCGAGCCGCCCCGCCGTCGGCGTGTGAATTTTAGCGCTTGCTAATCCACACGGACTATTTCACAAGAAAACGGATGGAGGCGTCTTTATTTCCTTTCTTCGCCATTGACGTCCAACCCAATCTGATTGGCACTTCTGCTTCCTCGAATGGATGTTTTGACTATTCTCTACAGCGTAGGTGTCCAACTTGCGGCACAGGGCCCAGATGCAGCCCCCACGTCACATTTCTTGCGAAAATCTAATTTTGATCACGTGTCTTTGATCTCTTGAGGATTACTGAAATGAAAGATCTACACACACTTGCAAAGATAACTTCTTTAAAGATTTACTCTCCAACATGAAGAATGCTCATCTTCTTGCTGCCAATACAGTGGTACCTCGAGATACGAGCTTAATTTGTTCCGGGACTGAGCTTGTATGTTGATTTTCTCGTAACTCAAACGAACGTTTCCCATTGAAATGAACTAAAAACAAATTAATTGGTTCCAACCCTCTGAAAATACACCAAAACCAGGATATTGGATTGGAAAAAAGTTTTATTTTTTCTCATTCGCCATCTATTAACAAAGTAACACATAACTAGTGGTTTAATAGGAATAAAATGTGTTTAATAGTACTAAAATTATATGATTTCGAAGGGGGAACGAGAGAGAGGCGGACAGAGAGGGGGGGGGGGGCGCTTTTTGCACGGCAACACGCTCGTAACATAACATAAACAAATTTAAATGAACTTGGATTACAATGCAGACACTCAAAAATAAATTTAATCTAACCTTACACTAAACTTAATTCTAATTTTGTATTTAAATTTGCTACCGGCCGGGTTGGCTCTATTTGCTCCACCTCCACCCTGACTTTCTCTATTGATGGGATGTTAGCTTTTGTATTCCCTTCAAAATATTCTGAAAATCATGCACACAAATGTCCTCACAATAGGATAACACACGACCACTTGCCAACGAGAAGTAGATTTGAATTAGCAATCGCTCCGCGAACGGGAGCTAACAGGCTAAGTGGGGGAAAAAACACTGAAAAAAATCCAACGCTCCGCCTAGTGCTCGCAGAGACATTACAAAGAGGGAGTTGCGACCCGAGATATTACATGAGGAGTTGCGGTGAGAGAGCCAGTGCCCCTGATGTTCTTATGAGCAGCCAATGAGAAGTAATATACTATACTGCTCGTATTAGCGATCGCTACGCCATTCGCGCTGAGTGACGGAAAAAAACAGTGAAAAAAATGCAACGCTCCGCCCAGTGCTCGTAGATATCTGTTATAAATGTAAGAGATGCAGCAAAAAAGACAGTGCGGTCCAAGGATAAACAGCCTCTCATGTCTTGGCCACCTGGCTTTCTCGTATCTCGAAATTTGTCTAGTATCTCGAGATAATTATTTGCTCAAAATTTTACTCATATCTCAAAATGCTCGTATGTCGGGGTGCTCGTATGTCGAGGTACCACTGTACTAGGGATGGGCGTGGCTTAGTATATACTGCCTGGCCCGAGAGTGGCCATTAGCGGGAAATGGGGGACTCTTGGAGATGATATAGTGGAGCACTTCCACGCTTTGCTGATCAGACCAATAATGTCAAGTTGATTTGACCGCCGGGTCTTCTCCGCCTTATTTTCCCGCGTCTTTCTCCATCAAGGTTTTTTTTTGTCAGGTTGTTTTATGTTGCTTATTTACGCGTTCATTCTCCACCTTCTTACTCCCAATCGTATTTTCCAAATCGGCGCCCAGAACAACGCCGTTGATTCCACTTTGTATTCGCTTCTCAGACTTGAGCTCGGATTCCGGAAACCTGCTTCGTTATCCTCCCACTTTCGCCTCGCCGGGATTTTCTTTCTTGATCCCGATAGCCGTGTCTTTCCAGCAATTCTTTCCTTCGGCTTCTCGGCTTTGTGTCGTCATTGTAATTGTCGCTGGCGCGCTGGAACGCCGTCTTCTTTGCATCTTATCTCCAACGCCAGTTTTTTTGGCGTCCCGGTGTGGCTTGCCGTTTAATCCTTCCGTTTCCTGCAAGCGACTACGCGATTAAAAACGGTTTTTTTCGACGGTTTCCAACTGTTGCTTCTAGAATTGTCTTCAGCAATGACCTGATTCAAACTGGGGACGAGGCGGCCCGTCGTCACTCTGCCACGTGATAGACGGCTTGGCTCTCGAGTGTCATAAATGTGTAAATAACGCCATGTGTTGGAGTACAGATGGACTCCTATGATAGCATATCGTGGAAAGTGGCTAGCGTCCAATTCATTTTGCTTGCGTATGGACTCCAAGTTGTTTTTTTTTTCTGGGTGTGAATATCACGAGTGTGATGGTGTTAACCTTAACGGAAGGCGAAGAAGACAGGCGTTGCTAAGGTTGGATAAGGACATTGAGCATGTGTGTCAAAGTGGCGGCCCGAGGGCCAAATCTGGCCCACCGCATCATTTTGTGTGGCCCGGGAAAGTACATCATGAGTGCCGACTTTCTGTTTTAGGATCAAATTCAAATGAAGAGTATAGATGTATATTACATTTCCTGATTTACCCCCTTTTAAATCAATAATTGTCATATTTTAATCCATTTTTTCTGGGTTTTGAGTTCAAAAATCATTTTGTAAAATCTAACAATATATAAAAAGTCGTATTTATGCGCGTATAAGCCGTACTCTTGATTCAGTCATCATTTTTTTCAGCGACAAATACGGCCTATATGCGAGAAAATACGGTAGCTCAATGTTAATTAGAAAACAAGCTACTGTAAAAAATACAACAATAGCATTAACTTGGTGGGCCAAAAAAGATAAGGGTGGGTTGGAATTACATTTCAATGGGAAACCTTCGTTCGAGTTACGAGAAGATCGACATATGAGCTCAGTCCCCGAACAAATTAAGCTCGTATCTAGAGGTACCACTGTATTTGAAAATGGTCGCTGTGATAACTAGGGGTCGTGATTGGTTCGTAAAAACCGATTTGAAGGAATTTGCTGCCTTACTAAGCGGAATCAGATGAAGAAAAGCTCAGTCTTCTTGACATATTTCAACAACAACAAAACCTCAGACCAAGATGTTGTATCGATTTCCAGACAAAGACCACTCGAGTGTTCAAAGTGTAAATTAAATTACGCTTGTATTGTCGATTCCAAGGATTGGCATTTGCATTGAAAATATCAAGTCAACCAGAAGGGGAAAAAAAAAAAACATCCACAATCAATTGTACGAAGAACAAAAACATCAAAACGGAAGATGATTTGTTTTTAGTCGCGACAGTTTTCTGACATCTTTAATCTCAGCATGTCAGGTTCTATCGATACATCAATAACAAACAAGAAAGCCAGAGCCCAGCTCATATTTTTGATTGACACTATCGCAAAAAAATCCATCTCCTCGTAGACAACATTTCTGCAAATCCCGGCGAGAGTATCGAGACGTGTTTGCAATTTTTTTGCGGGTGAGAGGGCGCTTCATTTGTGCTCGCTGACTCGTTTGAGGACGGCGTGTCCTATTCTTGTCCATTTAAAGACAATTTGTGGCACGTTGCGCCGTTTTACTGCCTAACTAGCATAGCGAGGCAACCCTCTGATGTCGTAGCCCGTCGTGAATTGCGCAGGTGTTGAGACAGCTGCCACTTTGAGTCCATTCAGCCGTGTTTTTGCCGCCTCCAAGCAGAAGGTACAGTAACTTTTAGGCTTTGATATCTTTTATTCATGAGGTTTTTCGTAGCTTAGGTCTAATACGCCGACAGTTTTGTTTGTTCCTCTATTGTCAGGCATCGGGTTTTTCTAAATCCAGCCAACATGTTTTGATTCTCTGGCGGTTCTTAATCCGTTCCGGGACTGAGCTGGTATGTTGATATTCTCGTAACTCGAACGGACGTTTCCCATTGAAATGAACTAAAAACTAATTAATTCGTTCCAACCCTCTGAAAAAAACACCAAAAAACAGGATATTGGATTGGAAAAAGTTTTATTTCGTATAATTTGCCATCTATTAACAAAGTAACAAATAACTAGTGGTTTAATAGTACTACAATGTGTTTAATAGTACTAAAATTAGACACATTTCGCGAAGGGTAGAGAGAGGGACATAGAGGCAGGCGGTGGGGTTTCGGGGGACTTTGTCCACGGCAACCCACTCGTAACGGAACAAACAAATTTAAATTAACTTGGATTAATATATACAGACACTCAAACATACGTTTAATGTAACTTTACACAAAACTGAATTCTAATTTTGTTTTAATTTTATTTTTACCTTCGTTCTGTGGGTTAGCTGTTTGCCACGCCTCCACCCTCACGTTCGCTATCGATGGGCTGTTTGCTGTCATATTCCCTTCAAAATATTCCCAAAATGATGGACACAAATGTCCTCACAATAGGATAACGCACGACCACTTGCCAAAGAGAAGTAGTCTTGAATGAGCGATCACGGGAGCTAACGGGAGCTAACAGGCTAAGGAAGGAATAACAGCCTACCCACGTATTGATTGTGGGTAATGAAGTTGTATTCTGAGAAAGGGTGCCATTGGCTATCAGTGTTGTGTGCACGAGTATACTTCATTACCCAGAAAGCCCTCTTTTTGCCCGCGCATGCGCGTTGTGTGTTTCCTGGTTGATGCGTAGGAGAAACCCGTCTGAATAAGTCGTTCAGTGCTCGTAGATATGTTATACACGAAAGAGATGCGACAAAAAAGACAGTGCGCTACAATGATAAACAGCCTCTCATGTCATGGCCACCTGGCTTGGTCGCATCTCAAAATTTTGATCGTATCTAGGGCAAATTATTTGATCAAAATTTTCAGCGTACCTCAAGCATGTCATAGGTAGAGCTGAGGTACCACTGTAGTTTAGTATAATTGCTTTAGTGCAACTGATGGTTCGCGGGCCACGTTAACGTCAACTCGATTTCATGTGGGCCGGACCATTTTTGATATGTTTAGATTTTTTTTAATAAATGGATTAAAAGAACTGGATTAAAATCCCTGAATATTCAGTTTTTTTATAGATCTAAAACAATATTTATTTGAGATTTTTTTAAAATATATTTTTAGATTTTACAATATATTTTTAGATTTTACAAAATGTTTTTTGGACTAAAAACACAGAAAAAATGGATTAAAAAATGACAATTATTGATTTAAAAGGGAGAAAATCAAGAAATTTAATATACATCTATACTCTTCATTTTATTTTGATCCTAAAACAGAAAGTCGGCACTCATGATTTACTTCCCCGGGCCGCACAAAATGATGCGGCCCCCGGGCCGCCACTTTGACACCCTTGCTCTACGTCTATTTCTTCGCCTTTTTACACCCCACCCCCAATCGCGTTGCCACCTCCCCCTCTTCCTTCCCACGGACATTGTTTTAATGAGTCCAACGAGGGCCGCTAATCCTCTCTCGCATTGGCGGCGTTAATGTGTTTGCCGAAGTCTAAAGGACTGCGCTGTTTCTGCCGCTCAACCCCCCCCACCCCCCTCCGGATCTTTCTCCACTCGTCCTCGTCCAGCGGCGGGCGGTCAAGGCCCGCCGTGGCCTTTTCTGACCCACTAAACGCTACAGGAAACACTGAGGACAAAACAAACTCAATCCTAATCAGATCCGTCCAATTGTCGGATTTAATTTTCGTTCAAAATTGAGTTACCTCGCATCGATTTGATTCGAGACAGCCCTTGAGAGCACGTAATGCTACTTCCAAGCAGGTAGCATAAGTATCGGTGGGGATGCGTTGACAAGCAAAGCTCCTTGTATTATTTTACCCGACCACCACCACCACCACCACCACAAAAAACTGATCAAGGCGCACAAATGCTCAAAATGGATGTGACGTCTACCACCATCAATGGCGGCCATTTTAAATGACCTTCTTATGGCCCAAAAAACAATCTAGCCCGCAAACTTGCATGAACAAACCAATGGCACTCATTCTCCTGTCATCCCTCTACGTCCCCAGTTACGATCGCAGCTGTTCCCGGCATCCGCCCCCGCTTTCCCGCGGCGTGGCCCCGCCCCTCTCCCGCGCTCTACCGTGCGCCCTGGCTTCCGAGGAGAGTCGGCAGACGCTACGCAGCGCCTCCTTCGCCGACCGCGAGAGGTAACGACTCGCTTCACGCCGCCGCGTCCTATTGTCATTTAAACGCGGCGCTCACAGAAGCCTCCCCCCCCAAAAAAAACAAGGCGCCCCAACTTGGCCACCACCCACTGAAAGCCGCTTTTCTTCTAGGGGTATTTAGAGTCAATCTCCATAAGGATAATTATAGCGCAGCACTTGCCTTTTTTAGTTGCATATGATAGGCTTCTTGCCTTCTCCAGTTTTTGGGCCTCTACCTCACATTAATGGAAAACGGGGTTGGTTGTCACAACTTTTATACCTTCCTGTTAGCGGCAGAAATTAGGGGGGGGGGGGGATTCACATCTGGGCCAGTGCCAGCCTGGCTCCAGTTTTTTACCAAGGTCTACGACAAGGGTGTCAGACTCGGGTTGGTTCGCGGGCCGCTTTAACGTCAACTTGATTTTACGGGGGCCAGACCATCTTAGATATAATATTTAGATTTTTTTTCTATAAATGGATTAAAAGAACTGGATTAAAAGCCTTGAATATTCAGTTTTTTATAGATCTAAAACAATGTTTATTTTAGCTTTTTTTAAATATATTTTTAGATTTTACAAAATGATTTTTGAACTAAAAACACAGAAAAAATGGATTAAAAATGACAGTTATTGATTTAAAAGGTGGAAAATCAGGAAATTAAATATACCTCTATACTCTTCATTTTAATTTGATCCTAAAACAGAAAGTCGGCACTCATGATTGACTTTCCCGGGCCACACAAAATGATGCGGCGGGCCAGATGTGGCCCCCGGGCCGCCACTTTGACACATTAACTTTGTAAAAGATAATATTATTGCAATTCTGATTCATTTCAATACTGACATTGCCCTGCGGTGGTGAAGTAACAACAAAGCGTGACAAGCAAGCAACCCCCTCCTCCCCTCCACGGGCAGCAGACTTCTGTTCATGTTTTCTAACAGACTTTCTTGTGTTTCTCAGGATCCCGGTTGTAAACCTCTGAAGTGGCTCTTTTCCATATGGCCAACACCGGCGAACGCACCCTCCAGATTTTTCTTCCCGCCCCCTCCGTCCCTCCCAGCAAGATGTTTCCCTTTCTCACCCAAACTGTGAAATCCGTCGAGGGACCGCAGGTATTCAAACTCCCCGGCTACCCCGAGGTCTTAATCCTAAACTCATCACGCCCGTAAATTTCCCTCCGCGTGGCTGTCACGGCCCCCCGAGTGGCGCCGACCCACCATGACGAATTCGCAAACAAAGACTTTAACAAGCGTGCGGCCTCCCTCCCTCCCTCTCGCCCGAGACCTCGCCATCCCTTGCCGTCGGTCACGAGGCGAAAAGATCTGTTGGCGGTTGTTGTGCCGCAAAATTTCCGTTTTCTAGTTTGTGAACGGGTTGTGTCGAACAAACGCTCTCTTTTTGTCGTTTGAGTTTTATTTTTAGATGGCCGTTCTAACTGTGATCGCCAAGTATGACATATTGCATGTAGATGATTACCAATGTGTTTGGTTCTTATTACAGTGATGCCTTGAGGTACGAGTAAACTGACTTGAGATGTGTGAGCTATACGTTGTTGTTTGGCCGTTTTTTATTGCTATTTTCATACCTGTCAACCTCTGCCGATAACTGCCCTTATAAATGATTATGATTCCCCTTACAAACCCCCCAAAAACCTTACAAACACCGTACGAGTCGTACGGTGTTTGTAAGGTTTTTTGGGGGGTTTGTAAGGGGAATCAATAATCATTTATAAGGGCAGTTATCGGCAGAGGTTGACAGGTATGTATTTTCGTGACCAAAAACAAAGTCTTTGGCACTCCCAGTCAAAAACGATTAGGCGTCTATGGCTGTTAATGAGTGTTTTTCTTTTAATAAATATTTTGCTAACTTGCATTACACAATTTGTGAACAGCATGCTTGAACATGGGTGGAAGAAGAAAAGAATTGTCAACATAGTAACTGCAGTTTAGGGACTTCTTTTGTTCATCTGAATGAATGTATTAGATTGCCACCTGCTGGCCAGGATGCGTATAACAGCACAAGCCGCAAAAATAAGTCAGTGCTCAAACTGTTTTTACATTGTTTTCAGGGGAAGGGTGTTACAATTTATCGATATATTTATTTGTTAAGCATAATCGAATCGAACTCAATTAGAAGGTAAAACCTCGATATCACAATATCGATGTTTTGCCTTATAATTGAGTTCAATTCGATTATGGCACAGGTCTCAAATTGGCGGCCCGGGGGCCAAATCGGGCCCGCCGCATCATTTTGTGTGGCCCGGGAAAGTAAATCATGAGTGCCGACTTTCTGTTTTAGGATACAATTAAAATGAAGAGTATAGATGTATATTAAATTTCCTGATTTCCCCCCTTTTAAATCAATAATTGTCATTTTTAATCCATTTTTTCTGTGTTTTTAGTTCAAAAATCATTTTGTAAAATCTAAAAATATATTTTAAAAAGCTCAAATAAACATTGTTTTAGATCTATAAAAAAACTGAATATTCAGGGCTTTTAATTCAGTTCTTTTAATCCATTTATAGAAAAAACACTGAAAAAAATGCAACGCTCCGCCCAGTGCTCGCAGAGGCATTACAAAGAGGGAGTTGTGACCAGAAATATTACACGAGGAGTTGCGGAGCCAGTGCCCCTGATGTTCTTATGAGGAGTAATATATACTCTCGTAGCGATCGCTCCGCCATTCGTGCTGAGTGACGAAAAAAAAACACTGAAAAAATGCAACGCTCCGCCCAGTGCTCGTAGATATGTTATACATGAAAGCGATGCGGCAAAAAAGACAGTGCGCTACAATGCTAAACAGCCTCATGTCTTGGCCACCTGGCTTTCTCGCATCTCGAAATTTTTCTCGTAAACTAGAGATAATTATTTGCTCAAAATTTTACTCGTATCTCGAAATGCTTGTATGTCGAGGTACCACTGTATTAGTAGGCCACTTACATTATTGCAGGGGGCCAAATCTGGGCCTCGGGTCTCGAGTTTGACACCCGTGATGTAATCCGTTCTGATATCCATTCATGGACGGGCTATTTGGCAAAATTGCAGCTAACGGGGAATGTGTTTAACATGTCACGGTTCAAAAAAAAAAAAAGATCTCTACTTCAAGCTTTGGGGGAGAGGAATGCTAATTCTTAGTGTGTGTGTGTGTTTGACTTTGTTTTCCTGTAGATCTGTTTTTTACAGTCTTATCCACCATTCCCTGCGGCTGACACTGCGTGCAAAATAGCGCAAACCCCTGTTTCCCAGAAATATTCACCACACAAACAGACTTTAGCGTTGCCAAAATGACCGAAGGATATATATTTTTTTCTTTTTGGTCTTGGCATAACAGAGACGGAGACAGATTTATGCCGGCTCGGAAAGCCAAAGCATCTCTTTTTCTGACAGGAATGGCATTGTGGAAATATTCATCCGCCTTTACGTTTATGGGAGCCGTACATGTAATATTCATAAATGACTATTTTATCTGTGATGGGCTTGTGACGTCGCGATCACGGCAGTTTTCGTGGATGTAATTTTGAGGTTGGGCTGGCGGTTAATGGAATAAATCTTTGTCGGATACAAATCTGCAATCTTACTTTCGCTGAATCCCTTTTAAAGTTTTACGGTTTTATGGCTACTCGCTGGAATGCGGTTTTATAACACGCCCTCAGTGTTTAAATTAAATAATTAGGTCGAATGTTGTCAGTTTTTCTTTCTTTTTAAGGTTTGTTACAATATTTAGTTTTTTTATTTTCATTTTGATTTGTGTTTAATCTGTATTAATTGTGTTCAAAATGTATTCAACATTAATTTCTTAGAATTGTGAAACTTGGTTAAATAGTGAAATAAATTTTGAACAAATTAAAACCAATTTGAAAGATTTCAATAATTTCGAAATGTTATATATTTATTTATTTTTTATTTAATTCCTCGTTTATTAAAATGCATTAAAATGGTTGAAATATATACAATTGAAATGAGTTTTTATATGAATATTTATAGATTCAGATTGCGTAAGAAGCTCAGGAGATGAATAAATTAATGTATATATTTTGATCTCATCACATTTAATTTGAATTGATTCGATGTGCTTAAATGAAATACAAGAGAAATAAATATTGAACTAACTACTGGAAGCAAGAAGGGGGGCGTCAAGTAAGATAGTTTGGGAACCACTGCACTAGACTTTTCGGTCAGATTAGCGAGAAACCGTGAGAGCATCATTCCTCGCCCGAGCGTCGATAACATCAAGTGCAACCCTGAGGGGAACTGCCACGCGAACGTATGGAGAATCAACGATGGAACGTCCCACCCGGTCGAAATATTTCACTGATCCCCGTAATCAATCTGTCTGGCTGTGGAGCCATCGCTCATAATGGCCTCATCTTAAAAAGAAATAACTAATCAAACGCGCGACTCGCCTGTCACAAGATGAGATGGCACCTTTCAGCGAGCAAACGCTCTCCAAGGGGATGTACACTTGTCAGAATTCAAGCGTGGGGGGGCTGTGAGTTTGATGACAGTGAAATTAACAGCGCTATTTATAAACAGGACAAGGACAAGATGAAAGGTAGCATTGTATGGGATTATTTTGTTCTTGCCGTTTTGGACAACTAATTGCTTTTTTCTTCTTCTTCTTAATACCAAGTTACAGCATACTCTCCTGCCTGTAATATTATTTCTATCATGGCTTAGTCTAGTTTTAACACTAGACAGAGCTGGTTACTTAAATACAATCATACCTTTACTTACAAATGCCTGTAGCTACGAAAGTTTCAGGATACAATTTTTTTTTATATGAAAATGAGTGACTCAAGATACGGAAAAGATCCAAGTTACGAAATCCCCCGAAAAGTAAATGCATTCCCTTATCCGTTATTTGATTTTGAATTCCACTTATTAAGCGATTAAAAACTGTACAAATGCAACGTGGCACATATTTTCACGCACACACACAGGGCACACGTAAAAGTGTAAAATGTACTACAAAGTGGACGGCTTTCGGTCCTGATAGAATGGGTTCTTACACGGGTATTACATCTATAACGGTCATGGAGGAAGATATTTCAGCGGCGCTGGGTACATTTTGATATGCTGTATTTATTTTAAAACATTAATCAATCATTTCCTTATAATTTTCTCTCATTTTTGTGTTTCCTCACATCTTTCATTCGAAATTGGGACACTTTCAACAATTTTAAAGGGTTAAGTTGGTAGTCGTGTGAGGACCGTGGAATGAATTAGAGAATTTACATATAAAGTACACCTCTACTTACGAAATTTTCAAGTTACGAAAAAAGTCTTGGACCCAATTAATTTTGTAAGTAGAGGTACGACTGTAGTGCCAATTTAGTCAGGATTAAAAAAACAATGTAGGAAACAATTAATTCCTTAATTAATCCACAATTATAGACATCATATCTATTTTTAAAAAGGCTAGCATTGATTTTTAAAGAAAAACAAATTGGACCTCTCTGGTTTAAACCAATGATTTTTGTATGCATAAATATTGCTTGGAAATATTTAACTGTCTTTGAGAAGGGCAGTTTTAAAGAGTTTTTATAGTTTTTAAGGTTTTCAATATCTTCTCTAGGTCCAAAAAGAGGAGAAACAATAATGGCCTTTAAATAAAACTCCCCTGCCTGTGAAGCACATCCGTCCCTCCGTCCGTCTTAAGGGAACGTCCCTAATTAACGGCTTGACCTCCTAACGACGCCACCCCTATGCGAATTAACATTTAGCGGGCGACACCCTCCGGAGTTGCCTTCCGCAGCTGGCGTATTAAAAGATGCCACGGCGAGATGAATAAGATCTCTCCAGGACGAGAGCCTGGGCTCTTTTCTTTTTATTTCCCAAACAATTTGTACTCCAAATGTCGATACATATCTCAACTCAGCAGCGGAGGGAAGCCAAAAGGGAGCACGTTAAAAGCAATGACGACACACGCAAACATCAGTTAAGCTCCCGCCCGAGGAACCGAGGCAGTTGGCCGTCCGTTCTTGTTCGCTCTCTTCAAAATGTCGACGAGGCCGCCAATCCGTCAAGGTGAGGTTAAGTAACGAAGAAGTGGGTAAGGGGCAAAAAAATAAAAATAAACCAAAAGAAAAAAAACTTAACGTCCCGTGAAGCGTCCCGTCAGAGTGTCAGTCGGTGAAGGTGCGTCACTCCCCCTACGCTTCCCAACGTTTTTTGTCCCACAACCAGTCCGGTGAGAGTTTGAATCACTGGTGTCCTTTGTCACTTCTTCAGTTGGACTTGGACCAGATCTTGCCGCTGCCGCGCAGCCTGACAAGTAAAGAATGTCAAGGGTTATTTCCATCTGGCCTTGTGTGCGTTGGCAAATGTTAGGGCTGCCACAACATTTTTTTTGCCAACTGATAAGAGTCCTCTATAAATCATGCTGAGCACTGTTATGTTGTTTTCCTTGATTTACGGTCATGCCGAATTCTCCAAGTGAAAATGTCAATGAGGTTTGCGATTGGCTACGTGATCGCCAAGTCGGACCGCACGAGTAGACAAGAAATAGGAGAAGTGCATTAGAATTGTTTCCCCACACGACACAAGTGAAATCCTTTGGCAAGCACGCCATTGGTCGCATCCAAAATGGATAGTCATCAACATCGAGACAGGGTTGTGAGAGTCAACCAAAGTCTAGTAGGCGAAGGTTTAAAAATCAAAAAATCAAATAAAAAATGAAAAGTTTACCGTATTTTCACGACTATACAGCGCATCGTATTTGTATTGACATAAGCCTCACGTAGCCATAATCTCATGTTGAAGTTCGATAATCATCCATATATAATATATATATATATATATAGTTCGCAGTCTAGCTTTGAATGCTTTGTTGACACCAACATCTAGCGGCAGGATTTCTTTTGTAAATCCAGTCGGAATAACGGCGAGCACCAAATGAGTGTGCTCGCCGTCATACTGGGTGTATTGACAACATAACTCTATATCCCAGCAGTCACTGCGCAATACTTTTTCTACGGGAAAAATAGTAGAGTCTGGGGCTTCTTGCCGTAGTTGTGAGAGCTGTAGAGGATGGTTTTCCCTATCGACTGATTTATTTCATTTTATCGTGATAACATTTTTAGTATTGGTCCATATATAAGGCGCACTGGATTATAAGGCGCCCTGTCTATTTTGGAGAAAATTAAAGACTTTTATGTGCGCCTTATAGTCGTGAAAATACGGTACAAATCCCAATCTCTCAAATGTGTACAGCACGCGAGGTGGATCGGCTGACATTTTACAACCCGGGACAGATGTGCATTTGGGAGGCGGTAATGGAGGCACAGCAGAACAACCCTGACGGCCACTTATAGCGGCAGCTGGCTTTTTAGTGTTGACTGAAAATAAATAAATAAATAAATAAATTCGTAAGTGAATTGCACCAACAGTGGCTCTCGGCTGAATTAACTTTGCTCTCTGCGAGAATATTGGACTAATGGCTTTTATTTAATGTTGAAGGAGACACTTAGCCGTGTTGTCGTTATTACTCGCCAAAGTATATGGAAAGCGTGCGTTGCCTAAAGTGCTCTTAATAAAAAAGAAGGGGGGGCAATGTAGAAAAATTCCATGCCACTGTTCTAGATAAACAGAAGTAAATGGATGAAATAATAGCACTCACCCTTTCACCTTAGAACTTTTTTTTCCTGGCTGTCGCGGTTCCTGAGAGGAGGCGGGGTCTCGCGGTTCGGCCGGCTGGTCCGCATCCTGATTGGAGGCCGCTCCGGCGGGGGCGGGGCCCGATGACGGCGAGGCGGCGCTGGCCTTCAGGGTTTTTTGGAGGTTTGACACCTGACGAAAGACAATCGTTTGGTCACTTGAAATGGGTACCCGGACATTTCGTCGACGGACATTTTGTCGACGGACAATTCGTCGCCAGACAGTTCGTAACCACTAACTTTAACCACTGTTAAAGAACACAAAGGAAATTCACATATTCTTTATTAAAGAAAATAAAACAGCAAAAATTCGCTTGACAACACAAACACATTAACATTTGGGCGTGCGCAAGTACTAAGTGTGCTCGTCTCTAAACACACTTCGCACGAAACGGTTCCTACGTTGAGCGCTCCACGTTTGGAAAGACCCCAAAAAGAATCAACGTGACATCTGAGTTGTTATGTCACGTTGATTCTTTTTGGGGTCTTTCCAAATGTGGAGCACTCAACGTAGGAACCATTTAATTTGCGTAGTGTGTTTAGAGACGAGCACATTTAGTACTTGCACACGCCCAAATGTTAATGTGTTTGTGTTGTTGAGCGAGTTTTTGCTGTTTTATTTTCTTTAATAAAGAATATAAGAATTTCCTTTGTCTTCTTTTTAATAAAATAATTTTATTTATTGCCTTTTATTTTAAAAACAATCATTCGCGAGTCCGGCGACAAAATGTCCGTTGACGAAATGTCCGTCGACGAAATGTCCGGTCACGCTTGAAATGTCATTGGCTTAAATAGCACCTACATTGTTATGTCCAATGCCCACTCCCTGGAAATACTGGCTTTTGTTAGCTAGGAAATTCTGTTTTCATTTTTTTTTCAAACACAATGCTTTCTGCTTGGATGGACATGAGGTCTTCCCCTTTCAAATGAAAAATACGCTGTGGCTGGTGTTCTCTTTCTACACGAGTTCATTGTGCGGAAGGCGATGAAGAAATTTCATGGAAGCTGCTCTTGAGAAATGACTTTCATAAAACGAGGGAAGATGGACCCGCAACATAAGAGTAAGCATGACAACCGGGGGCAATGATGAGGAGAGAAAAAACTACCCAGTCGAGATTTCCGTCCTAAATATCAGGACTCGCCTTAGGCAGAATGGGAAGGCGGATGAAAAAGTCACATTGACAAATAGCGGAGAACTCCGGATGTCGACACTGACCTCTGTTTCCACTTGAACTTTGACTTTCAGCTGGCTCTCCCGGTATTGATTGGCCCGGGAGACCTGCTCTTCGATGCTGCACAGCACCGCCTCGCATCCCGTGCACCTACAAGGAAGGCAGGAGGTCGCAATTGATGCGTTTGAGACGCCGCGCCCGTTACTCACCACTCCTGCAGCGTTTTGACGATGGTGGGGAGCTCGTTGGGGCCCAGGTCGCGACCCACGCTGCAGTCCACCTCCACTTGCTGATTGCGCTGGTCCAGTTTCCCCTGGATGATGTCGCAGTACACGGCCTCGATCAGGAGGTCCTCCAGCTCGCGTACGTTCTTCAGCTCCAGCTGCTGCAGGAGCAGCGAGTACGGCAAGCACTGAAGGGAGCAAACGGAGCGCGTCGCCCGCTTTTAAACAGCTGTGGCAACTTTGCTGGAAAATGGGACGTTTGTTTAAATGTCGGGGGAAGACGGGAACAATCTGTCGGGCAATTAGAGGTTCCGCACGGTGACATTAAACACAGCGACGCGAGGGAAAGAACGACTGCGGAGTAAGGAGAAGGCTCCAGGCCCCAGGCCCGGCCGGCTACTGACATATTACAACAGTCGGACAAATGCCATTTGCTAATTAACTCACAAACTACCATTGACGGGGACAGGCGTCCGATCCATACATTCTAAATGTGTTTCCTTCATTTTGCTGTCGGAATGGAGATGCTGAAATGGTGTAGTCCATTTTTGGAGCAACTCTGGTTCGTGCAATGGCAGCCAATGCGTTTATTAAATTACTAGATGAAACTTTATGGCTAGATGTAACTTTATGTGGTTGGTTCGCGGGCCGCGTTAACGTCAACTCGATTTCATGTGGGCCGGCCGGACCATTTTAGATATATTTAGATTTTTTTTTATAAATGGATTAAAAGAACTGGATTAAAAGCCCTGAATATTCAGTTTTTTTATAGATCTAAAACAATGTTTATTTGAGCTTTTTTATATATTTTTAGATTTTACAAAATGATTTTTGAACTAAAAACACAGAAAAAATGGATTAAAAATTACAATTATTGATTTAAAAGGGGAAAAATCAGGAAATCCTAAAACAGAAAGTCGGCACTCATGATTTACTTTCCCGGGCCACACAAAATGATGCGGCGGGCCAGATTTGGCCCCCGGGCCACCACTTTGACACGTGCGTTACACCAACATCCACAAGATGCTATGGTAAGGCTAACGCTAACAGCAGTTAGACCCAAGTTTATTAAGCATTACGGTGATTTTAAGAGGAGGCTGTCAAGGTAAAGTGGATTTTAATATTTCTTTCTATTGACCTGGTTTCACGGCTCCCGCAATTTCAAACTGGCAGTGAACACACCACACTTTTTGGCTGCATTTGAATGAGAAGGCCGCAACTCGGCGTATTGATATTATTAATTTGGTTAGTAAAGGGTTTTTGGTCAATAAAAATTGTATTTAACATACGACATTAAAATGAGGCCCACCACCCACAACATGTATTTGTCATAAAGTCGATTGACTTTGGGTAGTTGGCTTAATACTTAAAAAACTTGATAGTGCTCAATTAACAGTAGAATTTCTCAGAATGAAAGGTGCAAATGACTCAGGCTTCTAAAAAGGAAGGCGGGAAAAAAAATCCCGCTGATGGGTTGAAAACAACATGCGATGGCACACGTGTCTGATGATAACGAGACAATCTGGCACGACTGACGACAGCTCATCTGTTAGTTGAAAACACCCACAAAGGAGAGCTGCTACCTTGAGGTTGGAGGCCAAGCTGATGATTGATAGATGGCGAAGTTTGTTCCTCTGAGCGGGTGTCAGCTCTGGCAGGGACGCCGCTCGATCTAAAGAACGACAATTGGTCATAACGAGTCACATGTTTTAATGAGCCTGAACAAAAAAAATGAGCCTTTACGTGAGGTAAATGAAAACCTAAAGCCAAAACATAGTCATTTAGACGAGAGATCTGTTTTTTTGATGTTTTGCCGATGGCGATCCGATGTGGACCACTAAAAATAATGAAAAGAAAATGCAATGAATAAATGACAAATGATATTTTCTGTATTAAAGGGCTCCCTGCTGGTACCGCCTCAAAAAATTGTTGTATTGTTACCATCATTAGTTGCTAAAGAGAAAGAGTTGGGAAATCTCTCATTGAGTTGAAGATAAATGAATGAAATGACAAATCATTTCAAGTGGGTGTGGTCAATAAAATAAAATAAAAAACAGAACCATTTTAAACGCTTGTATATTTCTTTCATTCTAATTTTTGATGTGTCGAAACACTAATGAGTCAGTCAGAGGAAGTGCGGCAATTTGTTTGTGAAGCACCTGCCCGCGGTGCCTTCATGTTTTTTTTAATACCTCGGAGTCAACGCGGTTGCCTCACGGCGACAAAATACAGCTTGTAATAAAAGAGTCAGCTGCGAGCAACACGCTCGCGCGCTTTCGCTAACAGCTTCTTCGCATGCCACACCGTACCTTTGTAGTCGCAGTAGGTTCCGTAAGCAAACAGGTTGAGGAGCTGGTACATCGGGGCATGAGGGCCATTCTCCAGCTGGTGAGAAGGAAATCAACAAGACAGTCATTCCAAAACTGCCTACGAAACTCTTACACTTTTTAATAAAGATGTAAGAAAATTTTATAAAGAGTTGATTGGAATATATATATATATATATATACATATATATACATATATATATATACATATATATACATATATATACATATACATATACATATACATATACATATATATATATATATATATATATATATATATATATATATATATATATATATATATATACATATATATATACAGTGGTACCTCGACATACGATCTTAATCCGTTCCGGGACTGAGCTCGTATGACAAGTTTCTCGTAACTCGAGGTAAAGTTTCCCATTGAAATGAATGGGAAACAAATTAATTTGTTCCAACTATCTGAAGAAAACACCAAAAACAGGATATTGGATTTGAAAAAATGTTTTATTTCTTCTAATTCACCATCTATTAACAAAGTAACACATAACTAGTGGTTTAATAGTAATAAAATGTGTTTAATCTAACTAAAAATGGGCAGATCTCGACGACAGGAGACAGAGACGTTTGGGGGCGTGGGGTTCGTTTTTTTTCCACGACAACGCACTCGTAAACGGAACAAACAAATTTAAATTAACTTGGATTAATATATACAGACACTCAAACATACGTTTAATGTAACTTTACACAAAACTGAATTCTAATTTTGTTGTAATCTTTTGTTACCTTCGTTTTTCGGGTTGGCGGTTTGTCACGCTTCCGCCCTCACGTTCGCTATCGATGGACTGTTTACTGTTGTATTGCCTTCAAAATATTACCAAAATGATGCACACAAATGTCCTCACAATAGGATAAAGCACGACCACTTGCCAACGAGAAATAGTCTTTAAAGAGCGATCGCTGGACCTTCTTTCCTAAGAAAGAATAACAGGAAATGACATAGCTGAGCTTCCTACGTATTGATTGTGGGTAATGAAGTTTTATTCTGAGAAAGGTATGGGTGTTGTGTGCAGGAGTATACTTCATTACCCAGAAAGCCTTCTTTTTGCATGCGCGTTGTGCGTTTCCTGGTCCGAGGAGGAACTCGTTTGAATTATTTGTTCCGTGCTCGTAAATATTGTTATACACGAAAGATATGCAAAAAAGACCTGGCTTGGTCGTATCATGAAATTTTGACCGCATAACGGGCGAATTATTCGATCGAAATTTCCCCCGTAAGACGAGCATTTTGTATGACGAGCGGTCGTATGACGAGGTACCACTGTATACACATGCATACATATATATTTACAAAAACGACTTGTACAGTGGTACCTCGACATACGAGCACCTCCGACATACGAGCATTTCAAGATACGAGTAAAATTTTGAGCAAATAATTATCTCTAGATACGAGACAAATTTCAAGATACGACAAAGCCAGGTGGCCAAGACATGAGAGGCTGTTTATGATTTTAGCGCACTGTCTTTTTTGCCGCATCTCTTTCGTGTATAACAGATATCTACGAGCACTGGGCGGAGCGTTGCATTTTTTCAGTGTTTTTTTTCCGTCACTCAGCGCGAATGCCGGAGCGATCGCTAATACGAGTAGTATATTACTTCTCGTTGGCTGCTCATAAGAACATCAGGGGCACTGGATCGCAACTCCCTCTTTGTAATGTCTCTGCGAGCACTGGGCGGAGCGTTGCATTTTTTCAGTGTTTTCCCCCCTTAGCCTGTTAGTTCCCGTTGGCGGAGCGATCGCTAATTCAAGACTACTTCCCGTTGGCAAGTGGTCATGCGTTATCCTATTGTGAGGACATTTGTGCGCATCATTTTCGGAATATTTTGAAGAGAATACAAACTCAAACAGCCCTTCGATAGTGAACGTGAGGGTGGAGGTGGGGCAAACAGAGCCAACCCGGCCGGGAGAAATGGATAAAAATGTAAAACAAAATTTGAATTAAGCTTAGTGTAAGGTTAGATTACATTTATTTTTGAGTGTGTCTGCATCGTAATCCAAGTTCATTTAAATTTGTTTATGTTATATTACGATTCACCGGTGCAAAAAGTCTCCCAGGCTCGAATTAATTTGTTTTTAGTTCATTTCAATGGGAAACGTTTGTTTGAGTTACGAGAATATCGACATATGAGCTCAGTCCCGGAACGAATTAAGCTCGTATCTCGAGGTACCACTGTATTGGAGTTGAAATTTTCCACTTCTATAAGACCCGTCCTGTTCAGACCGTCAAGATAGAGCCTTATTTCAGTCGGATAAACACCACACACATAAAAAATTGGAATTAGAACAGTCTTATTGGTCAGCAATAAGACTGGTCTAACAGATTAGATGTGTATTACCATCAATAGTAGTCAATGAGTTAACATACACACTCAGTCAAAGACAATTTGTTCAATCATGCTACGTTGACTTGTTAGAGATTCTAATTTTTGGGGAAAAGTATTCTCTGTTAATGCAGCAAGAGTTGTCCTTCACAGTAAAAAAAACAGAAAAAAAGATAAGCACGTGAAGCAGCTAATCATGTGACTGACTTCATCTGTTTTAATCAGATTGACCAATGGAAAACAAGGACACGGCGCACTTGTGCCGTCGTTCATTTTCGGAGCTTAAAACAGACATTTTGGTTCTATATTTTAATCTCAGCATTGTCTCAACCTAAATGCATGCACACGACAGAAGCGAAATGATCGTGAACAAGCAGCGGTGGAATTTTCCAATAAATTCTGCTGAAAGTAAACAAGTATATTAGCAAATTAACCGCTCCGATGCACAAGATGAATATGCATATTAGATCAGAATGAGTATGCGGAACAGAGCGCATTTAACTGCAAATATTAGCGAGTGAACCATTTCACCTTTATCAGGCATGCTTGACGAGTTACACCCACACCTTCTAATGAGATTCAACGCAACTGCAGTATTAGAAATTGCCTTTTTTTTTAAATCAGTTAATGAGTGTCATTAGTCATTGTAAAATGATGTTCAGCTTTGACTGATTACGACTATTTACAACTACTTGTACTTTGACTTGGAGGTACTTCTTTGCGTCTTTTCGACATTGAAAATCCAATTTTTAGCACAATTCTTTTCATTTTTGTTACGTGCATGATTATTTTAAGATCTGTAGATTTTTTTTCCCGATAAATAACATGCATTTCATATTGATCTATATTTTTTTATCTTACAACCCTATTCTTAACATAAACACTGCTTCTAAAAGCTATAAAATGAAAGCCACCTTAACTGTAAGGGCTGATATTAAACGATCAAGTTTCAGTGCCATTGACAGACACCAATCCATTTTTACTGGGAATAGTAAGTTATTTAACAGAAAAAATACTAATAATTTCTCTCTAGTTATATACAGTGGTACCTCGAACTACGATCAGCTTGTGGTACGACGAAAATTTCGATCGAATAATTCGCCCGCGATATGATCAAAATTTCGAGATGCGACCAAGCCAGGTGGCCATGACATGAGAGGTTGTTTATCATTGTAGCGCACTGTCTTTTTTGCCGCATCTCTTTCGTGTATAACATATCTACGAGCACTGAACGATTTATTCAGTATGTTTATAGAAAAGAGGGCTTTCTGGGTAATGAAGTATACTCGTGCACACAACACTGATAGCCAATGGCACCCTTTCTCAGAATAAAACTTCATTACCCACAATCAATACGTGGGTAGGAGGTTGCATTTCCTGTTTTTAATTCATTTCAATGGGAAACATCTGCTCGAGTCACGAAAAGCTCGACATACGATCTCAGAACGGATTAAGGTCGTATGTCGAGGTACCACTATAAACTCATTCACTGCCATTGATGGCAAAAGGCATCGAATCCATTGGAACTGGGATACCTAGCATTGAATGATCACGCTTCAGCGCTCTTGACCGAGTCAATCGTTTGATCCCCGCCAGCCCTTCCCAGTTCGAATGATTGGCCGCCCCCCAATAGGCAAAGGTCGCCGAAGCCAGCAGCCAAGTTACCTCTCTCACGTTGGGCAGCTCCAAAATGTCAGAAAAGACGTATAGGCCGGGAGTCTCCAGCAGTGAGCTGACAGCCTGGGCCAGCGCCGATCCGGACAGTGTGAGGAGATGTTCCACCTCCATCTACAAAAGACAAGACAACCAGACGGATTAGTTAAGGGCACTTTCCACGGAGTCGGCCGTCAGACAGCTGCCACGCGTTAAAGTAGGGGTTGGTTCGCGGGCCGCGTTAACGGCAACTCCATTTCATGTGGGCCGGACCATTTTAGATATAATATTTAGATTTTTTTAAATAAATGGATTAAAAGAACTGGATTAAAATCCCTGAATATTCCGTTTTTTATAGATCTAAAACAATGTATATTTTAGCTTTTTTTAAAGATATTTTTAGATTTTACAAAATGATTTTTGAACTAAAAACACGAAAAAATTGATTAAAAAATGACAATTATTGATTTAAAAGGGGGAAAATCAGGAAATGTAATATACATCTATACTCTTCATTTTTATTTGATCCTAAAACAGAAAGTCGACACTCATGATTGACTTTCCCGGGCCACACAAAATGATGCGGTGGGCCAAATTTGGCCCGCGTGCCGCCACTTTGACACATGTGGTCTATGGGTATGATTTACTTGCGTCTTAATGTCTTGTTTAATTTGATCCCGCGACGTGCTAATCCGTAACAACAATAAAGTGACACCATTTTCCACGGTCAAGCTCCATCTTACAAGAAACGGTGTCAAAAAATGAATAACTAATGAGGAGGAAAAGAGGGCTGATAGTTTCAGTCAACTTGTCAAATTAAAAGTGAGAGAACAAAGTGGCATCCAGTGCTATTGACTTGGATCAGCTATTTTAAGAGCTTCCTCCCATTGTGCACTTGGTGGCCCACTTGGGACATCTCAGGCTAGCGATACATGATACAATTATTCAGCTTGCGTCACACCGCTTTCACCACTGCGGGCTACATCTTAAAATTAATGCCGCGGAGAGATGTTTGGGGGAGGGAGGGCGTGTGGTTCTTCTTCATCCTGTGCTGACACTTATTAATAGGAATTTGCATGTTATCATGGAAAACGGATGCATTATTTGGCAGCTAGCGCGCACAGCTGGCGCCCCACCTGAGCGCGACCGCCGCGACAAAGCGTATTCTCGACTGGCACTTCCGACAAATGAGCTGGCGGGCGTCACGGCCAAAACAACCTACGCCGATTTTAAAAAGCTAACATTATATTACGCTTAATGAATGAGGGGCGTTGAGCTCAGTTTTCATTTGATGGATTTCCCGCCACGGGGCTGACGTCGCGTCAATCGGCGCTAAAGTGCGGCTGACGGATTGGCCGAGGTGTTGCAGATGTTTCCTTAGAGACAGAAATCATCAAAGACGGATATTCATGTCTGCAGTCTGTGTGGTTTTACATGTTGGGAAAACGTTGATTTGAGATACGAGTAAATCGACGTACGAGCTCGGTCCTGGAACTCATTAAGCTCGTATCTCAAGGTATTACTGTAATATCACCCATGTTTTTCCACCTTAATCTTATTTGATTCATTAGGAGTATTGAACAGAATGATAAAACAAAGGTTTACAGTCTAGATGATTTAGCCTGAAGACCTACAACTTTCTAACACGAATTCACCACGCTGCACTCACTTTAATAAGAAAAAAAAAGTCTTCTGGCTAATAAGAAGTGATGACTCTGAAGATCACCGCCAGCCATTTTTACTGGAATTAAACACTGCCCCTAGAGCGCTTATAATGTAATGACTTTTGTAGCGTATTTGCCAGATGTAAACAAGAACTAGGCATTCTGCTGATGAGCTGTATTTTTTTTTTTTTAAAAGACCCTCTGATGTTTATTAGGATCAAGAAAAACATGGTAATTGCAATACAGGGAACGCCCGGAGATTCGCCAATCAGTGACTCGTGACATTTAACATGAGACATTACAAAACTGATAGCGTCATTTTCCTTTTCATCCTGACGGCGGTGGGTGGAGCGCAGTGTTTTTTTAAGTTGGTGATTAAAATAAATAAAAAGGCAACCTCAAAAAGGTGAATCAATCAAAATATAGAGTATCATTTTTGATGTACCGTAATTTCCGCACTATAAGGTGCAACTAAAGGATTTTATTAAAAGCCAGCAGCCTTATATAGCAATCAATATTGGTTAATCCTTCTATGAAATTCCCTTTAGCACATCTCCATTTAGTTGATGTATAACACAACTCTTAACCACTACAATTATAATACGGTGCGCCTTATATATGGAAGAAATTTTAAGATAGGCCACTCATTGAAGGTGTGCCTTATAGTGCAAAAAATACGGTACTAAAGACAAAATTGTGATGAAATTTGAAAGTAATTATAGACTCTAATTTAAAAATATAAGCTCGGGACATGCCTAACTGTTAAAATTCATTAAACAATTGTAAAACCTTTTGGAGGACATTTTACTCTGAAATTTATTGTGTAGGTTCATCTTGACTACATTGGATAGGGTATCTAGCTGGGCGATATATAGGTATAAAAATTATATCGATATGTTTAAATGTGTTATGGAATTGGACTATTGTATCACAATATACACCAAATGTGCTACTTAGGTTTCTTTAATTTCAAATAATGCATAAGCGTTTACATTTTGTTACTTGAATGAGTGAGCATTCAATTTGTTGAACGATAAATGTTTGAGCTGAAAAAACATTTTATGTTAAAAATTGTTTCATTAATAACGTTTTGCACACTACTAATTAACCAGCAACACAATTACAGCATTTAAGCGTTAACACATTAGACATTAGGTGAAAACGCCGCATTGGACATTCATCACTGCTTATGACACTTATTCGTGTAAATAAAATTATGGAATATCAAAATAATAAACAACAGTGTCCGTTGAATTTCAGTCACGTCAAAAAGTATTTAACGCTTTTAATTTAAGTGCAAGTGAAGAACAAATGTGAACGTAAAAACACAAAAACAAAAGAAACAGCAACAATTAGTCAGTACGTTGACCATCTGTGTTGTTAATTAAACAACGTACGGCATGTCATGCTAGGCATATTAGCATCCATAACGCTCAAGAAGTGCTAGGCCGCGTTTCTTGTTTATATTTTAACAGACAAGAATTAACAACCGGTTGTCATGTGTGAAATAAATTTAAAAAACAGCTAAGCCCTCTTAGTCGGCAAAAACCTATTTAAAACAATGTGGGTAAATGTTACCTTGCGGTGTTGGCTTCAAGAGGATTAGCCTTCCCGGTGGATAGTTCACTTCCGCCTCACTCACGCACGACAACACGAAAACGTGCTTTCTGATTGGACAATCGATGGGGGCAATTCAACGTGTGGTCTACGTCACCAATATGAAGCAGCGAAAACAGCGGCACCTAGAGGCAATTTGATGTAAAAGGGCAGCCATTCAATGTAATGTGTTAAAAAACAAAATTGCAGTTTAAATTATGAAGAGCCCTTGAGTTAAAGTGTCAAAAATAATAACAAAGAGTTAATAACATGACATATTTACTATATTAATTGATTATGAAGGGGAACTTTTGTTATTTTGTTTCTGGACCAAATATGTGGAGTATCCATGACAAAAAGGCTTCTATTACTTGAACATATTTTGCAGAAACAGTGACCTTGGTTTAAGTTGACAAGATCTTTGCCTGTAGACAGCATGAAGTCCCCCAATGAAATGAGGCGGTAGCAAAACACCTGTGTCGATCAGCAGGGTTCCTTATAAACAGAAAGGTCACCATTTATTTATTTATTTGGCGTAGAAGAGCGAGCGCTACGTGAGAAAAATGTTATTTGGCATGCAGTCAGATGTTGTATTGAAGCTTTCCTCGAGTGGTTAGGGTGTGAGGGTTTAGTTCTCCCTGGGCTTGCGTGGGTTTTCTGCGGGTACTCCGGTTGCCTCCCACATCCCCAAAACATGCATGGTAGGCTGGTTGAACACCAAATTTCTGTTCGTTAGAACGGTGGTCCAAATATGGCAGTTTGGTCAAGTACTTAGTTACAACTGTAATGTTAATATGTCATACCTGTCAATCTCTGCCGATAACTGCCCTTATAAATGATTATGATTCCCCTTACAAACCCCCAAAAAACCTTACAAACACCGTACGAGTCGTACAGCAAATAGCCCATCGATGGCGAACGTGAGGGTGGAGGCGTGGCAAAGAGCTAACCCGCCCAGAACGAAGGTAAAAATAAAATATATTGTATATATTAATCCAAGTTAATTTAAATTTGTTTGTTCTGTTACTAGTGTGTTGCCTAACCCCAACCCTCTCTCTACCCTCCAAAAATTCCATCTAATTTTAGTTCTATTAAACACATTGTATTACTATCAAACCACTAGTTATGTGATACTTTGTTAATAGATGGCGAATTAGAAGAAAACAAACATTTTTTCCAATCCAATATCCTGTTTTGGGTGTTTTTTCAGAGGGTTGGAACGAATTACTTTGTTTTTAGTTCATTTCAATGGGAAACGTTCGCTCGAGTTACGAGAAGATCGACATACGAGCTCCGTCCCGGAACGAATTAAGCTCGTATCTCGAGGTACCACTGTATGTGTTGGCCCATTGTTCTGTTAGAACACATATGTGAGTGGGGCGCAAAAATCTAGACCCCTACTGTGCAAAACAAGTGATGCTAATGCACGCACGGCTTGTGTAGTCAGTGATAGATCAAGCTGACAGCGCCTGGTGTTAGTTTTAAACGAGCGAGGGTCCTCAAAGAGTCTGTTGGCCCTGCAGGGGGAAATATTTCACAATTATGGACTTTTTCTTCTTCTCCCCGCTCCATTACACGAACCTCTCTAGACGCGGAGGCGCTTCATCTTCTTTTTTTATTGTTTTTATGGCCAATTATAGGTGTCCGAGAGCACGCCGGCGCTGAAATAAAAGCCGGAATAATCAGCAAGGGAACGAAATGGACTCGCGGCTTGTAGAAGGAAAGATTGGGCTTGTGTAAAGGAGTGTTTAGCCTGCCAGGAAGAGGAAGATGTCGGTGCAGATGGGGGCCAAAGAGGCTAGTCGGTCCCGTGGAGCCTGATTAAATGCTGGCTCGTCACAGCGAGGGAGCTGTCAAGTGACTTTGGTTCATCCAAAACGGTTGGCTGTGGTGTGCTAATGTTTGCCGTGGCATCATATTTACAAGGATGAGGCTTCTGGAAGTGTGGTTAACTCAAAGGTTGGTCATTAACGGCGATAAATTTAATTAAATGGACTCTGTGGTTATCTCCATCTAGGTCTGCCACAATGAATTGATTGATTGATATTCATCAAGGCAGTTAAGCATATTTTCTAGCCTATTAATGGCAACTATATACAGTGGTACCTCTACATATGAGCATCTCTACCTATGAGATGCTCGAGATACGAGGAAAATTTCGAGCAAATAATTCGCTCTAGATACGAGAAAAATTTCGAGATGCAAGAAAGCCAGGTGGCCATGACATAAGAGGCTGTTTATCATTGTAGCGCACTGTCTTTTTTTGCTGCATCTCTTTCGTGTATAACAGATATCTACGAGCACTGAACACGAGTTTCTTCTACACATGGACCAGAAAACGCACAACGCGCATGCGCAGGCAAAAAGAGGGCTTTCTGGGTAATGAAGTATACTCGTGCACACAACACCGATAGCTAACGGCACCCTTTCTCAGAATAAAACTTCATTACCCACAATCAATACATGAGTAGGCTGAGCTGTTGCATTTTTTCAGTGTTTTTCCTTCCTTAGCCTGTTAGCTCCCGTTAGCGGAGCGATCGTTCTTTAAAGACTATTTCTCGTTGGCAAGTGGTCGTGCGTTATCCTATTGTGAGGACATTTGTGTGCAACATTTTGGGAATATTTTGAAGGGAATACAACAGCAAACAGCCCATCGATAGCGAACGCAAGGGTGGAGGCGTGGCAAACAGCTAACCCGCCCAGAACGAAGGTAAAACAAATTAAAACAAAATTAGAATTTAGTTTTGTGTAAAGTTACATTAAACGTATATTTTAGTGTGTCTGTATATATTAATCTAAGTTCATTTAAATTTGTTTGTCCGGTTACAAGTGTGTTGCCGTGGATAAAGTCCCCCGGAACCACCCCGGTCTGTTTTGAAAACAAATCAACATTTTTAAAGTACTTTTTAAATCTAAAAAAAAAAGAAAAGAAAAACACGTAAAATGTTCCCATATGTTGTTAAAGTAACTATATTCTATTTTAAAAATAAAAATATTCTAAGTTTTTTATTTTTTAAAAAACTAGCTAAATACCAATATATTATTATTTTACATTTTTTACTTCTTAAAATATAGTATATTATAAATAAAAAATGAACAATAAATAGTCATTATTTTTTGATTTATCAACCCTTCAGATTATAAAAATAAATAATTTCCGCATTTATCATGCCTTTTTTATAG
>NC_135390.1:20426702-20451702 GCF_051989625.1 Stigmatopora argus | reverse complement strand
GACTCATGCAGGGGGTGGGAGGTGTTGTCTATGATGGACATCATCCTGGTCAGCATCCTCCACTCTCCCACTTTTATATATTATATAATAATAAATATATTTATTTATTCATGTATTCATTTTATTTTTTAACTTACTTAGTACCTATCTATTTATGTCTAAAATGCCTTTCCTATATCTGCATTCCCATCCTCTTGCTACCGTGACAACAAAATACGGGACGAATACATTTATCCAATCCAATCCAATCCAAATTATGATCATTTTCCACCCCTGACTGACTGATGGAGAAAGGGAGGAGCAATGAGAAGAGCCAATTCAAACCAGGCAGGAGCTTCAGGTTTACAAATTAGACAATAATATTTCAATATAATATAAAACTGTGTTTTTTTTAATTGGCTTTTCATTATTAAATGTGTTTTTTAGTTTTTATGAAGAAAAACTACGGTTTCTTAGTTCTCTTTCAAAATTAAAAATAGAATTGCCTATTTTCTATATGTTGTTTTGTTTTGTAGAAATATTGTTAGCATAATCACAAAGCAGCCAACTCTGAGTGACTGAACATTTGCTATCATGAAGTTTTAAAGAGGAGTGACAGCGACCTCTACAGACACTAAAGTAGATGAACATTTCAAGGCCACTTACTGTTGGTCCTTCTTGATGTGACACACGTAGTGGCCGCACATTGTGCTCGTTCCCATGTGGCTGATGAAGGCAAACAGTTCATATTCTGATGGGATCGTAGACACAAGTCATTACTGACATGGACATGGTTTGAGAAAATGGCTGCCATCTTTTTTGGGACTCACTTCCTGGTCCATCCCTGACGCAAGGCCCGGGAGGAGGCTCCCGAGCAGCCTCGCTCTCCGTGGCGGAGCGGCCTCCTTCCGACACCTCCATGGATTCCAGGTCGTCCAGGTGTGAGAAGATCCAGTCCACTGCCCGCTCCAAAGTATTGCTCTGTTAGAAAATATGCTGCTACAGTAACCCCGCGATTATCGCGGCTTCACTACATCACGTTTATTTTTCTGGGGGAATTTTTATGCTAATTATTATTATTATTTTTGAAGTTCATAAAAATGTGAAAATCCACGCTGAAATTCGCAAGCGGAAGCCACTCCCCTGTCCTCCGCTTGGTACTAGGACTCAGCACTGAAGTAAAAAATAAATAAATATATACAGTGGTACCTCTACATACGAGCATCTCTACCTACGAGATGCTCGAGATACGAGGAAAATTTCGAGCAAATAATTTGCTCTAAAATACGTGTACATTTTTGGCATTTTCTGACTCAGATTGCTCGTTTGACAAATGAGTTAAAAAAATAATAATAATAATACAAATCTGTGAAATGGAATGAGCCTCTGACCGTTGCTCGAAGTGCTTTGGTTGCTTGTTCCCGGCTGAAGCCCATGGACACGATAGTTGCCAGGTGCTCCTCGGAGACGCTTTCCATGGTCGGCGTGGTTCCGCCGCTGCAGCCAGGCAACACCAACGGTGCTGAGAAATCTGGGTTCAAACAGAAAAGCTTTAAAAAAAAGTTCCTAAAAAGACCCGAGCTGCAGCACGACTGTTTTGCCGTTTACCCGGATCGTCCATGTGGCCCATCACCCAGTTCATGGCCGAGTCGATGCCGGTGTTCCCTGTGTAGTACACGGCTTTCCGGCACGCCTCCAGGGGGAATCCCATGTCGCAGAGTTGCAACACGGTTGAGTCGTCGAGGACGGGAGCTGAGGATTTTTCAAAAGGCTGAATTACTTTGGAGCTTCCATCGTTTCAACAGAAAAGCTAAAGTAAACATGAGTCAAAGAAAGGGTGACGCTATCATTTCCTCAGATGGTGGCCAGCTCAATTTCAGAAAGGGGAATTTTTTTCATATATCCTCCTGACTACCAGTAATTCTAATTTGTCCTCTGTAGAGGACATTTGAAAAACCTAAATATTTCCCACCCACCCAGTGCATCCAATCGCATTAACTCCTTTTGTGCTCTATAGAGGACATTCAGAGCTTTCCAATGATACCAAATTTCTTTTGCAGTATTGCAATTACTCCACATAGATTGGGGAATTTCAAAATAAATGTGATTGGACAAGATTTTTTTCCTGGTAGTCAGGGGGATATTTAAAAATGTTTGCATCATATTTAATTGTTTGACCAAATAAAAAGGAGCAGCATCATGGCCGTTTAAATCGAAATAACAAAATGAAGCATTTATTAATTTTTCGTACCACTTATCCTGACATCACAAGTTTAGGTCCTGAATTTCACAAAAAAATATCATTTTTGTTTTGTTTTTTTAAGTTGTTTTTTTTAACCAATTTCGTCATACGCAGCTGGGTATGATGACAATTAGGCTTTTTGTCGAGTCAATGATGATGACAAAGCCTATGTCTGATTATTATTATTATTATTATTTAGCCAAGCTAAAAAAAAAATTAAGACCTATGCTGAATGCGACTCGAATACAGGTTGTCAAGATGAATAAATTAAATATTTTTAAGATTTCTTAAGACAATGCAAAATCCTGTACTTTTTTTGGTCATTCCAATTTTTTTTATTAACAAAGCAATTTTTTTTGCAGACGCCAAGCAAACTATAATAATAATAGCATTTCCAGTCATAAAAACTGAGTTACGAGTGTGGTCACAGAATTATGCTCACATATCAAGCCAATATAATTTTTTTTAATAAATGGATTAAAAACCCTGAATATTCAGCTTTTTTAAAGATCTAAAACAATGTTTATTTTAGCTTTTTTTAAATATATTTCTAGATTTTACAAAATGATTTTTGAACTATAAAAACAGAAAAAAATGATTAAAAAATGACAATTATTGATTTAAAAGGGGGGGAAATCAGGAAATTTAATATACATCTACACTCTTCATTTTAATTTGATCCTAAAACAGAAAGTCGGCACTCATGATTTACTTTCCCGGGCCACACAAAATGATGTGGCGGGCCAGATTTGGCCCCCGGGCCGCCACTTTGACACGTGCACTAGTGTATATATAGATGTACAATAAAACCAGGGGAAAGGATGGCCACCATTTGAGGAAATCCACCAAAATGATAAAACAAACTGAATAGTGAACAACTGAGGCAAACATGAGGACGACAAAGGCAGAAAAAGAAGGAAAAGGCGAGTGGACGTGAATGAAAGGGAGGAAAGGCGCGGAAAAGACAGACAGACTGACACAGCAGTGGGGAGTAGAGAGAGTCGTCTTCCTCGTTGCCGTGGGAGCCCAGGATACCTTTAACCTCGACATCGGGGGTCATGAGTGAAGTCGGGGCCACCTCAGGTAAGAGCTCCTCCCCCGGTTGCTGCCCCGACGCACGCATCGAGCTCAGGTCCAGCGTGTCAGGGACGTCGATGCTCACGTCTGGAATGAAAACATAAACCGTTCGTCAAACCTATTAGGACATACGCCGTTTTATTTGATTGGTGCTATGACTGCTCTATTATTCGTCGTTATTACAGTGTTAATACTTTGGAAAACGTGTGAGGATTGGCTGGGATGATTATGATAGTCAATGCTAGCGTCACATATCCAAAAAACATTGCTTACCCAGTTTTTTGGGGACCCAGTCGAGGCCAAATGTAAACTTTTTAATCTGAATAACCAGGTGGTCCGGGAATGAGGCGAAGCGGGTTGTTCTGACAAAACATACAAATCAGCTCAAGCAAATATATATATTTCTTTTTTTCGCTTTTTTGATTGTCAGCGACGGGCTCATACTTGGTGGCGGTGGTCTTAGATTGCACGGCCGAGCTCCAAAAGTCGGTGAGGAGCTCGGGCTCGCTGAGGGCCGCCAAGCAAACCGAGAAGGGGATTTGCGCTCGAACGGCGGAGACCGTCGAGTCGCCGTTCTCACGCTGGCGCTCCACCTCCTGCAGCTCATCTGTGGGGTTCATTTGGTAGCAGTGAATTATCACCATTCATCGCCACTGAGTTACATTCCATTCCTCCCAGTCCAAATCGTGGGTCAGATTTGTCATCCTGGCAGTCGTCGTTTTTACCTGTGTTGATGGCCTGATCCATGGGCACAGGCAGCTGGATGATATAATCCACCCGCTGCGTGTACTTGGCCTTCTGAGACTGCTGACATACAATCTTCTCCTCCACTAGGAAGCGGAACGCTTCCGAAGGGTTGGGCCCTGAGCGACAGTTTCTCTGCAGTGAGAAAGTAACAAGGTGAGGAGAGTAAGAATCCGATTGGATAACTTTATCATCCCGTATTCGGGAAATTTCGTTGTCACAGTAGCAAGAGGGTGAGGATGCAGAAATAGGAAAGGCATTTTAGACATAAATAGATGGGTAATAAGTAAGTTAATAAATACATGAATAAATATATAAATAAATATACCGTATTTTCACGACTATAAGGCGCACATAAGTCTTAAATTTTCTCCAAAATAGCCAGGGTGCCTTATAATCCAGTGCGCTTTATATATGGACCAATACTAAAATTGTTATCACGATAAAATAAAATATATCAGTCGATAGGGTACACCATCCTCTACAGCTCTCACAACTACGGCAAGCAGCCCCCGACTACTATTTTCCCCGTAGAAAAAGTTCTGCGCAGTGACTGCTGGGATATGTAGTTCTTTTGTCAATACACCCAATGGATTGTGGCCTGGACATTGACATCAACACAGCTTTACGAAGCATGGAATGCAGCGTTGGAATAGTTACGCTAGCTACTAGCTAGCTACTATTTGCGAATGGATTGTGGCCGCCTGGAGGAACGTATAGAACTCAGCGTTTTCGATGACTCATTTGGACAATTGTTCAATTCGGACACAGAAAATGAGGACTTTGATGGATTTGTGGGTGATGATGACGTGAGTACATTGTAAAATGGCTAAATAAAGTACAACCGAACTCAGTTTTGCTTCTGTTGCCTTTTTAAAAACGTGTTTTTAGCGTGTGGGTGTAGCGTGTAGGTTAAAGCTGGTGTATGTTTTGCCATGCCTGGCTGCGTCTATAAAAACGGTGCGTCCTTTGTGTGTGTCAAATACAGAAATAGCACTTGTTACTGATACTGCGGCTAAAAATACGATGCGCCGTATAGTCGTGAAAATACGGTATATATACACACACATATACACATATATACATACATACACATATATAAGCACATATATACATACATATATAGAAGCACATATATGTACATGTATGCATACGGTAGGTCTTAACACTCAGCCATTTGTTTTGTTAAAGAGCCTGACAGCTGAGATGGCGATCATCCAAGATTGATGGGGGTGATCAAATATACCTCAACCATGTTTATGAAGTGCAATAGAAACTCCTGCGCGTCCTGCTGTCGATTGGTGGAGAACTCCGGGTGGCCGCGGCCGACGAGTGCTTTGAACATTCTTGGTGCTATGCCGATTTGGTAATCCTGTGGGATCGAGAAGCGGGGCCATTAAAAATGATTGCTCAACATATTGTGGGGCAAAATGAGCATTATTTTCCTACTTTGGGCTCAGCAGCACCATTTTCATCCCCAGGATCTGGTGCTGGTTGGGAATATTCGCCCGACAACAGCCCGTGACCTAGTTTGGCTCTGTGAGAAACAACTAATGATGACATCACAGCACAGATTAAATCAGTATGACTAAGGTGGGAAAAAAACAACACTCACACTTGGGTTTTGAAGTCTAGAGTGGGATCACTTGGGGCATCTCCAACAATCTTCTCTATGTTGTCCACATACCTAAATGAAAACAAAGTGTTTACTTTTGTGTTCTGAAGGAGTAATTATCGAGACATTTTTTTTACATCAGGGAAAAAGACTTGGCCCTCCCCTTCTTTGTTCAAGAAGCCATTTCATTGTTATACTTTTTACTTTAATGTTTTTACAACTTTCCTTGTTCTGTTAGCCTGGCTTCTTTCTGCTACTTCTTTTTTGGAACCATTCAGCCAAGCCTATGCTGTCATACACATGGGACTAGTTGTTACAATAGGCAGCAGAAGGAACAACACCTCAATGCCGCTGGAAATTCGGAGCTGGACAAAAGTGCCGGGAGAAGAAGCAACGCTTCAGACCAACCATTCCATCATGGGATAAGATGGAAGAGCTGTCGGCGCTTACCAGGCCGGCAACGGAGTCGAGGGGTTCTACTCTGCTACTGTTGTCTTCAGCTCCAGACTACTGAGGAACTCTGCGAATAAGCTTGGAAGAGTGACTGCATATTCTCTACCTCGGTCCCAGTCTGCAGAAGTTCCCCATCTTGTGGAAGACTTCCTGTGTGTGGTTCCAGTTTTCGTCCAACTTTACAACGTCTTTGAGCCTGTATGCTACCGCAACCAAGATGGCACCGTTCAAGTGGCAGCCGGTGGCGGTAGCTCCGTCCACTCTTGCTCGTTTTTGTGTTGTTGCTGCTTTTCTGTCTTAATGATTTGATTTGGTGATTCTTAATGATCCTGTTTACTTTGATTTGCTTTGTACTTTGTGCTTTTGCTTTGTTGTTCTGTCTAATCACCCTCTTGCTACTGTCACAATGAAATTACCCAAGTACGGGATGAATAAAGTTATCCAATCCAATCCATTCTTCTGGGATTACGGTTACACAAGAAAACTGAGGCCTTGTCACATGTAAATAAGCATAACCGATCAGACTATATTGAGATTTGATATTAATGGATTCCCAATCAAAATCTGGGACAACCCTGAATTAAACTGTCCTAGAGAAGCACAAAAAGAAGGACATATACTAACTTGCTCGCAAAGTCTGGAACGGTGAAGAGCACTTGCATGACAGAGTTGAGGTAGCAGCTGTTGCCCAGGTTCTGCATACCGGTCAGGCCTTTCCCGTACAGCGGACGCAGGGTGGTCCCGGACTCTTGGATGACTTCCCACTCCCCGACGCGCTGGTTTACGGCGATTTCCAGCTCTGTCATGGTTCGCTCCGTCTGAAAAGGCAAAGGTCGGCTCCGATCGACTCTTAACCTGGCAGCTATTCCGTATATGAACTTACTTTCTCCATGTTCATCATGTTGATGCCAAAGTGCGAAAGGTGCTCCGGTAACTTGGAGTCCAGCACCATGTCATCCTCATCATAAGAGTAAACATCTGGATGTGAAAAAGGATTCCATCAAGCCAAAGATTTGACTTCGTTCTCAAAAATGGCGCCGTTTTACCTGCTCCGTCAGGAGTTATGGTTCCCAGTTTAACTGCTAGCGGGTATCCAGTCTCCTGAAAGTACTGCAAGGCGTGGTTGTTGCCACCAGAGCCGTCGAAATACCTGCGACCGCACAGCACTTTGCCGTCCGTCAGGTTCATCCAGAGATTCTCCTGGAGGCTGCACACTTCGCACCGCCAGCCGCTAAAACGCAGAGGGATGCAAGAGTTCTACTCAGTCCGGCTAAACGCTCGTGTCTATGATGACCTTATTGATTCATGGATGTTTATAAATCGACCGATTATCGGCGCCGATATTCGAAATATGGCATATCGGTATCAGCCTTTTTAATCCGACCGGCCTATAAGAAGAAATCAATTTAAAACTGGATTATATTACAGTGGTACCTCGACATACGAGCTTAATTAGTTCCGGGACTGAGTTCGTATGTCGAGCTTCTCGTAACTCGAGCGAACGTTTCCCATTGAAATGAACTAAAAACAAATTAATTCGTTCCAACCCTCTGAAAAAACACCAAAAACAGGATATTGGATTGGAAAAAACATGTTTTATTTCTTCTAATCGCTATCTATTAACAAAGTAACATAACTAGTGGTTTAATATAACTAAAATGTGTTTAATAGAACTAAAATTAGACGGATTTAGCGGCGGTTCGAGAGCTCTCATATTTTTCAATTATTTTGCGCTTAATGTTGATTGTCAACGGTCGCCTTTTCTTTGCAGAACTCTGCCGATCCATTGCTGTTTAATTTGTATGGAAATGTAGTACATTGACCAACGTGGGAAAAAAGGGGGGATTCCCCCCTTTTCCCCCTTTGTATTACAAAGCTACGCCCCGTGCTCACCTGGGAGGGATCTTGATGCCGTTGTCAAGCTGCTTGAGGTCGGCGGCAAATCGCGACTCTTGTCTCAGCTCGCCGTCCCACTGTTGTACTTGCAAGGCATGAGAGACTGAGTCGGCAGCTATGATGCCTGCCATTGACAGGGAAACCTTCGCGGGGGACCGGAGAGAGCAGATTGAATAAACAATAAGAGCCAATTCATGAGGTGGTACATCGCGATTGTTGTTTCCGACAGGTTGTCGATATGCTACCATTTTTAAAAGATATGACCTCTTATCAACAATAGTCACAGGTAGCTAGCAAAATTTTCCAATAAAATAGTGATTAAGTTAACTCATTGGCTGCCTTGTCCTCATGACATTAGTGATTTGCATGTCTCGTTAATAATTGCATAAAATTTGGCCAAAACACATGGAATTCTTGTGAAACGAGTACCGTATTTTCACGACTATATGGCGCGTCGCATTTTAAGCCGCAGTGTCGGTAACGAGTACTATTTCTGTATTTGACACACACAAAGGACGCACCGTTTTTAAAGACGCAGCCAGGTATGGCAAAACATACACCAGCTTAAACATACGGACACACGCTAAAACACGTTTTTAAAAAGGCAATGGAAGCAAAACGGAGTTCGATTTTACTTTAATTAGCCATTTGACAATGTACTCACGTCATCATCACCCACAAATCCATCAAAGTCCTCATTTTCTGTGTCCGAATGGAACAATTGTCCAAACGAGTCATCGAAAAAGCTGAGTTTTATACGTTCGTCCAGGCGGCCACAATCCATACACAAATAGTAGCTAGCGTAACTAGCCCGGCGCTGCCTGCCACCGTTCGTGAAGCTGTGTTGATGTCGATTTCCAGGCCACAATCCATTCGCAAATAGTAGCAAATAGTAGCTAACTAGTAGCTAGCGTAACTAGCCTGGTGCTGCCTGCCACCCTTCGTAAAGCTGTTTTGATGTCGATGTCCAGGCCAACATCTAGCGGTAGGACTTCTTTTGTAAATCCAGCCGGAATGACGGCGAGCTCCAAATTAGTGTGCTCGCCGTCATACTGGGTGTATTGACTATCCCAGTTGTCACTGCGCAGTACTTTTTCTACGGGGAAAATAGTAGAGTCGGGGGCTGCTTGCCGTAGTTGTGAGAGCTGTAGAGGATGGGGTAACCTATCGACGGATTTATTTTATTTTATCGTGATAACAATTTTAGTATTGGTCCATATATAAAGTGCACTGCTTTATAAGGCGCCCTGTCTATTTTGGAGGAAATTTAAGACTTTTAAGTGCGCCTTATAGTCATGAAAATACGGTACCCTGAATTACCAAGTGACTCATTCCGTGACCAGGCTCTAAACACAATTTACCAACACGGGAATTCAATGAAAAGCCATTAATTTGTACCAAGCTTCCAAAAATAAACCTTCTTTTTGTACTTATCGAAAGCGAGAGCTCATAACTCAGAACTTGCAAGTCAAGACTTCTTTATATTTACCCTTTTGTGAGTGAAACACACCCACATATTTTGGAACTGGCACGCAAAAATAACTCACCCGTTCTTTGACGACGTCAGGCATGGATTCAAGGTCGTCCGACGTGACTTCCTGTTTGTCAGGAAAGATGACAACCTTGTAGTCTTCTTCGTAGTGCTCTTGTTCCACATCGAAACCACCTTCGATCCCTGAGCAAGCAAATATGACACATGGTGAGCCCCTGTGAAATGCTCATTCACAAACCCTTAATGAATGTCATTAACTGCTCTTAAAACAAAGAATCTCTTACTTTTGTTGAAGTAGGTAGCTTTCATTTTTTGGGGGGGTGGGGGGCAGGGGGGGGGGGGGGGGGGGGGGGGTATATCAATTCCATACAGGCCAGTATGGCAAACATTACACTGTTTCTTGCATAAAAATTAATATACATCTATACTCTTCATTTTAATATGATCCTAAAACAGTAAGTCGGCCCTCATGATTTACTTTCCCGGGCCACACAAAATGATGCGGCGGGCCAGATTTGGCCCCCGGGCCGCCACTTTGACACATGCAGTTTAAATGATTCCATCTTTGGAGATACATTTTCATCAACAAAAAGGTATCACTTTTGCAAAAAATGAATTAATGCATTATTCAAATTTTAGGCATGTGAAATATTATTATTATAAACAAAGGTAAATATTTTGTGATCTGATTTTCACTTATCTTTCATTCAAATTTTGACATATCATAGAACCAAGATTATTGGACACATTCTGAACTAATGTACATCCGGCATCACTAAATCTTGGTTGATCCTCAGCAACTTTGAGAATTAGGTCAAGAATATGATAAAAATCTACATGCAATGACAATAACATCCGTTCCTAGTTCCAAAAGCCTGCTCATTTTTTGCAAGACTCTGAATTGTTCATGAGTTTGAATATTTTGTCTAAAGCTGTCTTGTGGTTGACTGGCAAAAAGTGTCAATATTTTTTTCCACATTTCACCTATTGCAAGCCTGGTGGGCTTCTTCTTGGGTGGGTGTCCAGATCCTGAGCTGGTATCGTCTTCCTTCTTTAGAACAAAAAAAAAAAAAAGATGTGCTGATAACGTCTTCGATTGTGTCGCTCCTACAGTGACATGTATTAAAATATGATTTCATACCTTGGCCTTTCGAGTCCTGGTGATGTGCAAGTACGCCCTCTGACCAGCCCTATCGTGGTGCACTTTGACATATTTACTTCCAAAGCCCAGGAAACTATTCATACACACGAACAAGCCTCCTTCGCTTTCCTTGAAAACACAATTCAAGACATTTGGTCAAGTAAAGTTGCCAACGAGTGCTACAAGCTAAATGCTAAAGCAAGCTAAGAGGGGCTCTATTAGCTTAGCTCTAACGCTTATTACATTTCAGGGTAATTGTATATTTTCGAAACGTTCCGTCGGGATAAAAGTACAAATAAAATGACATACATAGCTAAGCGGTTTAGCCGTATTCTCTTAATAACGTGGAAATAAAAGAAAAGAGAGCTGCTGCTCACCGGGGAGGAAAATGACAAGGCGCATTCATCTTTGTGGACGCGGTCCCCGGGCTTCGGCACTCGAATTGTGGACAAAACCGACATTAAGACCTCGCTGGAGTCCGCCATGATAAGCTAACTGGTGGAGACGTTCGGGAAGGAAGCGTGGGTCTACCGGGCACCGTAATTCCACCGGCTGGGGTGAGTGACTCGCTTAAAGTAGATAAACGCTGGATGTGTTTGACTTGAATGAACCATGGGACGCTGCCTTGTGTTGTGGGAAGGCCCCGAACACAGCTGCCTGGCAGGAACTACCGTAACACCTGCAATACACAATTTCGCCTTCAATGCAAGTCCATTAGACTGTGCAGGGAAAGATGCGAGTACATTGGGTTTTTGGGATAGTTACGGTAATAGCCGTTGGGAACGTTATCGTAAACATTCTAATACACGACGCCACCTTCAATGCAAATTTATGCAAGCTTTATTGCACGTAACATATTCGTAAGTTCGCTTTCTAAAAGAAAGCGCGACGTTAGGGGGTTGTATTCCCTGGTTATATTTTTACGGAGTGCAAGACTTCATAGAAAAATATTTTTAACAAATAGGAAATATTAAATTACTAGAGAAATAATGAACAGTGAATCAAATAAGTAAATATCAGAGAGAAAATCAATTTGTAAAAATACGTGCTGCATATTGTTGTTAACAACTGGTTGTATTCATAAATTTCTTTATTTTTTGTTAGTTAAATATATATCGGATGAAAAATTATTTCATTTTCAATGAAATGGTGGAAAATGTTCCCAGTGTATTCTTATTTTTTTCATTCCTTTTCAGATGGTCCATGAATTATATTACACACATTATTTAATGAACAAGTAGCCCATTTGTGTTATATTAAATCCGGAAATGATTTTGCTGAGGAAAAAAACATGTCAAATGCGTCAGATTAATCATAAGGGCTGTTATTCACAGTTATTACCGAATCTATTACAATGCAGCTCCTCCTACAGAAATATTTAATTAACATATGGTAAGATTTTTCTAAAATTCATTTTTAAAACACTACAGTGTCGATTAATATCACAACGCCAAACAGAGAACGCTTACAAAACATTCCATGGAGTGAAAATTACGGTAAAAGCTCGTACAAACGTGTAATAACTACGACAACGCACGCCACCTTGTGTAATGAAATGTGTTCTTCCAAAGATTTTCTTTTCCAATGATTGCAACGCATATTAATCATTTAAAAAAAATAAAGTTTAGTTACTGCTCTTAAACCGTCAAACGAAGGCACATTTAAAGAAGAACCCTCTTCATTGTGTAATTCTTACGGTGACATATCAGTTGTGCTGGCACACAACTTCCCCTACTGGGCTGGCGCGGTACTACTGTCAGTCCCACCTCCTTCTCAAACTTCCACCGAGCGACGTGGTCTCCTCTGCCTTCTTCCGCGGGACCATGGCGCTGTCCCCCGAACTCCTGGTTGTCTACGTGGCGTCTCAAGTGTGCTTTCTATGCGCTGCGGCGGCGTCGGTCCACTTGGACGGAGTTTCATCGCTGCTGCAACCCTACGACTTTTTGTACTACTCGGGGGTTCGCTCCTATTTCAACGGCGAGTGGACGAGGGCCGCGGAGCTCCTGGAAAGGTCCATCGCCACCAAGGAAGCTCTCTTCAAGGTCCGGAGGAAATGCTACGACGAGTGTGGAACCACGGGAGAAGATGGACTTCAAAAACTAGGTATATACGTTGCATTAGACACCAGGGGCGTTCCAAACTTTTCTCTCCCGAGGGCTGCTTTCATCAAAAAATACAGGGTGAAATCGTTCTGCTTTCATTTGTGAAATTCATTCAATTAAATAATAATAATAATTATATATCATAATTATTTGGCAGGCAGGTCCTGGTTTCTATTCCAGGTCATGTCCATCTGTGTGGAGTTTGCATGTTGTCCCCGGGCCTGCGTGGGTTTTCTCTGGGTACTCCGGTTTACTCCCACATTCTAAAAACATGCATGGTAAGCTGATTGGACACTCTAAATTGCCCCTAGATATAGATGTGAGTATGCATGGTTTTCCGTCTCCTTGTGCCCTGCGATTGGCTGAGGTCAGGGTACACGGTCGATTGGTCGCCGGTCTTTTGGTCGCCCAGAAGGTAAGTGATAATTACCATTTAAATCGTTGCTCAAATTCCCTAAAGACAAACTTTGAATGACTATTTAGTCATACTTAATGCCCTAGTAATTATTAGGCTAAAGAAAATCATGAGTGCTGACTTTCTGTTTTAGGATCCAATTAAAATGAAGAGTACTATAGATGTATATTACATTTCCTGAGTTACCCCTTTAAATCAATAATTGTCATTTTTTAATCCATTTTTTCTGTGTTTTTAGTTCAAAAATCCTTTTGTAAAATCTAAAAATATATTTTTTAAAAAAGAAGCTAAAATAAACATTGTTTTAGATCTATAAAAACTGAATTTTGAGGGCTTTTAATCCAGTTCTTTTAATCCATTTATTTAAAAAAATCTAAATTTTATATCTAAAATGGTCCGGCCCACATGAGATCTGGTCACCATGAATGTGGCCCGCCAACCAAACTGGGTTTGACACCCCTGATCTAAATCAACAGGAAGTGACACAAATTTCCCCAAAATCAACAGTAAGTGACCTGAAAATCTTTCAAAATAAACAGCTGGCCCAAAATCCACAGTAGTTTTTCAACCACCAAACTCGCATTCCCACAAGAATTTCTCCAAAAATGTCATTATCTAATTTTAAAAGAACATTACATTATTATAATATCGATATGGTCATTACTTTTTTATATTCCTTTTGTATTTTTTCAGTGACCAAAGATGGGAACCTGTGGGACCTGTTGGCTCTGGATTGGGTGCAAAAAAAGGCAGAATGCCTGAGGTTCTGCGTGGGAAGCTCAGTCAGCCGTGTGGGCCAGCTCCCCGTTTCCACGGACATTGATTTCGAGTTCGATTCCCGCAATCCCTACAACTTCCTGCAGGTTACATATTACAAGGTTGGTTGCTAAATTATATATGTTACCTAGCTAGCTAGTTTAAAATCCATTGAAAATGAATTAACCAATACAGTGGTACCTCTACATACGAGCTTAATTGGTTCCGGGACTGAGCTCGTATGTCCATTTTCTCGTAACTCGAACGAACATTTCCCATTGAAATGAACTAAAAACAAATTAATTGGTTCCAACCCTCTGAAAAAACACCAAAAACAGGATATTGGATTGGAAAACAATCTTTTATTTCTTCTAATTCACCATCTATTGACAAAGTAACACATAACTAGTGGTTTAATAGTAATAAAAAGTGTTTAATAGTACAAAAATTATACGGATTTTGCGAAGGGGAGAGAGAGTCACAGAGAGAGGGCGGGGGACTTTATCCATGGCAACGCACTCGTAACCGAACAAACAAATTTAAATTAACTTGGATTAATATATACAGACACACTCAAACAAATGTTTAATTTAACTTTACACAAAACTGAATTCTAATTTTGTTTTAATATTTTTTTTACCTTCGTTCTGCGGGTTAGCGGTTTGCCACGCCTCCACCCTCACGTTCGCTATCGATGGGCTGTTTGCTGTTGTATTCCCTTCAAAATATTCCCAAAATGATGCAGACAAATGTCCCCACAATAGGATAACGCACGACCACTTGCCAACGAGAAGTAGTCTTGAATGAGCGATCGCGGGAGCTAACAGGCTTAGGAAGGAATAACAAGCCTACCCACGTATTGATTGTGGGTAATGAAGTTTTATTCTGAGAAAGGGTGCCATTGCCTATGGGTGTTGTGTGCACGAGTATACTTCATTACGCAGAAAGCCCTCTTTTTGCCCGTGCATGCGCGTTGTGCGTTTTCTGGTCCATGTGTAGGCGAAAGAAACCGTTCAGTGCTCATAGATATCTGTTATACACGAAAGAGATGTGGCAAAAAATATTGCGCTACAATGATAAACATCCTCTCATGTCATGGCCACTTGGCTTTTCTCGCATTTCAGATTTTTCGTATTGGTCCATATATAAAGCGCACTGGATTATAAGGCGCCTTGTCTATTTTGGAGAAAATTTAAGACTTTTAAGTGCGCTTTATAGTCGTAAAAATACGGTACTTTTTTTGGACATCAGTTGGACAAGCCTCAAAAGGCGGCGGCGGCGGCCCAGACCTACTTTGTGGCCAACCCCACCCACCTGGAGATGAGGAACAACATCGAGAAGTACCGACGGATGGACGGCGTGAACGACGACGACTTTTACGACCGAGAGACGGCGAGCGAGAAGCACTGGGTGAGGACGACCGCAAAACGGCGTCTCCCTCCATCTTTTCCCATGGCCCGCTGTCGCCCCGCAGCTCTCGTACGACTCGGCGCTCCAACTGGAGGCGTCGTCCGAGTGGCCGCGGGCGGTCGACCGATGGCGAGCGTGCGTCAACGAAACCCTGCGTCAGACGGACGAGTGCAGGGTGCAGTGCGAGGTGGCGGCGCAGCGCCTCCCGGAGGACCGGGGCGTCCACGGCACCGACGGCGTCTTCGAAAAGGCCGCAGGTACGCCGGAGAAAATTTGAAAAACGCCCCCTTTTGGCCATTTAGCGGCGCCGTGGCATTAAAACGCCCCCTTTTTGTCCATTTAGCGCTTTCCCTTTCGCTGCTGTCGTGCCAGCAGTGGTGCGTGACCCAAGTGTCCACGCGTCCCGGCCGGATATCCTCCCAGGACGACTTCCTGCCTACCCAGCTGGAGCACATGCACATCGCTCAGTTTCAAGGTTGGGCGACACGCCGCCATTTTTTTTTTTTCGCCGTTTGTCCTCGTGACATTTGGAGTCCAATCTGACAGCCGGAGACGTGAAAGGCGCCGTGCAGACGCTTCGCTCGCTGCTCCTCTTTTACCCGACTGACAAGGATTCCCTGGACAACCTGCAGCTCTACCGGGAGACACTAGGTGGAGACAAAGAGTCTGAGGAAATACAGGCGGCAAAGGTAAAATCTGCCCGCGAGTTCGGGCCGTTTATTTTTTACAGGTTTGTTTGTCTGTTAAAAGTCGCCGTTGACGATGCTAGGCGTCCGATTCATTTTGCCAAGAGGGGGCGGGGCGAATGCATGGGCGTTCCTAGTTAGTTTTGTGCCTTGGGCAAACAACCCTCTTAGCCCCCCCCCCCAATGTTCAAACTTATTTATGTTGTTCCAATACACACCTAAACAAATAGGTATTTTTTCATATAATATCATTTTAGCAAAAAATAATCAAGCCAATAGCCAATCAAGGACGGATGACCATTCACGCTCACACTGTAGCGTGATCCAAAGTTATGATAATAATATGCCTAAAACAATTTTACACTTTTATTTCTTCTAAAATTGCAGTGTTATGCTCTTCACATTTTTTGATATTTGGCTAGACGTGGAGAAGACGTTTGGAAAAGGGAAAAAGAAGGCCGATAAGGGAAAAACACTTGAGAAATTAAGCAATAATAGTATTTTTTAAATGAAGGGATGAATGAATTTCCATCACTTATCATTACAGGAGATCGTTCGCTACGTCAAACGCTCGTTGCGAGAGAAGAAGCTTCTCTATTTCGCCATGGAAAATCTCAATTACACTTTTACAGACCCGGTACGTATTCATTTGGATTTTAATAATTCCCCATTAGGGAGACTTTATCGGAGTTATCTTGTGTTTTTGTGCAGGATCTTTGGACGCCACTGGAGGTCGTTCCAGAATCTCTGAGAGAAACGTGGAGGTAAGACAAGGATGGGGGAAAAAAGCAAACTCATAATGACATAACTTAACTTTCTTAGAGCTGAGAAGGAGAAAATGAATGAGAAAAGAAAAGAGGAAGAGCAGCAAGAAGAGGTGGACGACAGTGGCTTCTACGCAGGTCAAACACGCATCATCTTTTTAAACGTAGCCATATTTTCTATCCTCATCTATATTAATCCTTATAAAGCGTGATTTATGGGTGTATGTTAAGATTCTCTTGCTACGTTTGTCCAAACCGTGCAACGTCGAGATTTGAATTTTTTTATGGTGGCCAGAAACGGCTGTCGGATCCTAATAGACGATGATTGAATTTCTTCCGTTTTTCTGTAGGCGGTCCAATCCGCCAAGTGGGCGTGACCATCACCATGGACGAACTGCTCCTAAACGGGACCAACCGAGTGGTGCTGGACGGCGTCACCACGGAAAAAGAGTGCGACAGGATGTTGAAGCTCGCGTCAGTGAGTCGGGTTTTTTGCCGTTTAAAAAAAAAAAATATATGACTTCACTCCAACCTAAGCAAGTATCGTCATCCGTTTTATTGCCAGGCGGTGGCGTCAGCGGGCGACGGTTACCGTGGACGCCGCTCGCCGCACACGCCTCACGAGACGCTGAATGGCCTCACTTTGCTCCGAGCGGTGAAGGTGAGAAGAAAAAAATGTGACGTGATGTGATTTTTTTGGACGTCCGCCATATTTGAACAGCTGGCGGACGACGGGCTGGTCAACGGAAGTGACGCCAAGTTGCTGTACGAGTTGGGCGAGAGAGCGCGCAACCTGCTTCACTCCTACTTCAGGAGTCCGTCGGGACTCTTTGTCGCCTTCACGCATCTCGTGTGCCGTAGTGCAGTTGCAGGTGAGCGACGATGCCACTGACGGCGATAGACGTCCAATCTATTTAAACCGGGAGTTCCAATTCAAATGAATCGGGCGTTTACATCAAGGGTGGCCAGTGAGTTGAAGGTTCAATTGTTTAATTGAGCCAAAGTAAAGACTGCTATTAGCATCCATTCGCTTATCCTCACAAGGGTCGCGGGGGGTGCTGGAGCCTATCCCAGCTAAGACTAGGGACGCCCTTAATCGGTGGCCAGCCAATCGCATGGCACGAGGAGACGGTCAACCATTCACCTTGGGGCAATTTAGCATGCACAACCAGCTAGCCTAGCATGCATGTTTTTGGGACATGGGAGGAAACGGAGTTACCCAGGAAAAAAAAAACCACGCAAGCCCCAGGAGAACATACAAACTCCACACAGTGAGGACCCTGGGATGGAACCCTCGTGTTGAGAACTTTGCTTTCAAAAAGGTTAAATGTAGTTAATGCACTATAAAAAGTCACACTATGTCCTTTTAGTCATGCTAACTAAGGATTTTAATTAGACTTTTGAATTAGTGGTTCTGTTCTCTTAAGCTAAGTTTTTTTTGTTTTTTGGGTTGGTGGCCATCAGGGAACCAAGAAGGAAGAATGGACTTGTCTCACCCGGTTCACGTGGACAATTGTCTTCTGGAGCCAGACACCAAACAGTGTTGGAAGGAACCACCGGCTTTTATACACCGAGACCTCAGGTACACCATTTGCTTGAGTTGTTCATTTAAAATGTGAACTTCCAATCCTGACATTGTTATTGTGTTATTTTTCAGCTAGAATTTGGAACATTTCTAATAAAAATGAACTTCTGTCCACAGCGCCGTTCTCTACCTGAATGACGACTTTGACGGTGGCGAGTTGTTCTTCACCAACAGGGACGCCAAAACGCTCACAGTGAGTATTTAAGATTTGAACCCATTCCTGAAATGAAAAAAAAAAAAGACACATTTTCAAAATTGAAAGAAATGACATCAACATTTGAAAGATATTAAATAGAAATCAAAGAAAATCTTGAAAAATAATTTCTAAATAAAACCCTTAACAGTCATGAATCATTTGAGACAATATGAATTAAAAAAATGAAAGCGGATTTTATGATTCAATTCCTACTATTAATTCAATTTGTTTCATTCCTTTTCATCTTTACTTTTATTTATCATTTTCATCCGAATTCAATTACATTTTCTATATTTTGTAATATAATTTGCGAACTCTTTGGCTGTCATTGACGGAGCTAGACGTCCATCCTACTTCAAATCGAACGTCTCTTCGTGACGCACTCGTTTCGATTCGCGGCTAAAGGAAGATTGGACGCCGGACGATTGGACGTCTGGCGCAACCGATGGCACTCAGAGACACAATTGCATTTTTTTGATGCCACGCAGGCTCGCGTCAAGCCGACTTGCGGCCGTCTGGTGAGCTTCTCGTCGGGACCCGTCAACCCGCACGGCGTCACGGCGGTCACCCGAGGTCGGCGCTGCGCGCTAGCGCTCTGGTTCACCAAAGACAAGCTCTACAGGGACATGGTGAGTGAGTGAGTGAGTGAGTGAGTGAGTGAGTCTTGGAGCTTTGAATTATGATGGGAGATTGGCGTGTCTCCCCGAACGCAGGAGCGAGAGGAAGCGGAGAAGCGCTGGTCCCCGGACGCCGACGGAAAGGACGCGGCGGACGAGACGCAACAAAAGGAACGCAACGTTCGTAACCAAGCGCCGGCCAAGGGGAAAGCCAGAGGCCGGGTGACGGTGGGAAAAGATGAACTCTGACGGGGACGTGCTGGAATTTACTTGCTTCTTATGGAACGTCAAATTTCTAACCTTTGTCGATTTTTTTTAATACCAAAAAGTCTCAAAAACCTTTTTCTGTGTCATGGAATATTTCCATGTTGTAATGTTGTTCAAATTGTAACTCACTCCTTGAAAACGGGGTCATAGGGTCAATTAGCTAGCTAACCAGCTAGCTAGCTAACTAGCTAGCACCAAAATTCCACAATCGCAAAGAAAAGTATTCAAGTGATACCAACTGCGATGTTTTTATAAACATTATTTCCATGCAATGCAAGTTAGTTTCAGTAACTTTTGAGACAGTTTTTGACTATTTATTAGTGTCACTGTTTTTTTAATTGATGTGAATCTAATGAAAAGATGCGTATGTATATACTGTATTTATACTTACAATGTAAAAAGTAAGTAAACTATTTTTCAGATCTCCTAGCAGTGTTTCTTTTTGTTTTTGTTCAAGTCAAAAGAAAACTTGTTTCAATCGAAGTAAAATTTTTATTTTTGCCTATAAAAATGCTATTTTTTTTATCAGAATCTGAACGCACACTGAATCTTAAACATAAAATTACTTTTTGTTAAGGAGGGGGCAAGATTCAATTTTAAGCTTTGAACAACAATTTTACTGTCACAAAACCGCCAGCAGATGGCAGCAATGCACCCTTTTCCATAGGGAATAATAGTGCAAACTTATTTTACATTTATCAGGAAACACCAAAAATGGAACAATTTGTTAAAAACATAACTTAATTTTTTACATGATAACTAACAATCACATTTTACGTAGTTACTCTTACACAATTATCATACAATTTTTAATATGATCATTATGACGATTTTTATATTATATGATCTTCTGATAGTGGACTTTTATTTATTTTGATGTTGCCGTAATATGATTCTTTACAGTAAATCTTAGAACACAAAATTCTGGAGATTTAAAAAAAATAAAAACAACAACAACAGCTGTGAAAATAAACTAAAATGACTAACAATCAGAGGAGGGGCTATTGTAAATTTTTGACCCCAAAAAAACCTGAATGTGCATCCGATCCAGATTTATCTTAAAAACATTGACCTCTCGTCTCACCCGCTTATTAACAGCTAAAAATAAAGCAACTGTCCCGAAACTTGCGGAGGGGGTGATTAAGCACCTGAGATGGAGGCCAGTTTTAAAGCATCCATTAGTTCCACGGGTTAAAACAAGCGGGGGGTGTAGCACAGACGTAGAAGAGACGGCATCCATGAGGAAAAGATAGAAATAGAGAGATTAGCATTAATCCCTCCATAAATGAGTGCATTTGTTTATGAAGCTTAAAGGGTCTCCCATTTAGAATATGGAATCGTAATCCAACGCCGGAGATCTTTTAATCATTGGGTGGAGTGACGCTCGCTCGCTCTCAGCTAACCGACGGACCCCCCACCCCACCCGATCCCACTTCATCCCACCTTCTCAAAGTCCACTCAAGTGCTGTTTATGTTCCATACTGTATAGACGTTCTCACCCGTGTCATAATCCCAACCGGCTACAACTTGGGCGGAATTGGGTCGTCGCGTCTCTAATGGTTGCGAACATTGCCATTCGTCCTTAATGTGGGTGCCGCCAGAGAGAAAAAACAAAAAAACGGGGCACCAATGTGTACAAACTCACATTAGACGCCATCGTTCTGTGTTTTACCACAAGTTACGTAAGGCCTCCAAGTAATATTGGAATGGACTCCATCACGGGAATTGAGTGCGCATTCTAGTGAAGAGGAAAAGGCTTCAAATTCAAAAGCACAATGATCATTTCGACGATATTGACCATCTGGTAAAACTGATCGCGTGGATTCACATCACTACTGCACAGCAAAAAAAAAATCAAATCTCACTTCATTTATTTTCTTTCAAACTACATATACACATCCCCAAACTGTTTTTTTTTTACATTTACACCACTAGTCCTCCAAACATTTTTCCTCATCCAGTTTTTTGTAATCATTTTTCTGCAAACAAAGCATCTTTCCAACACCTTGCAGGACCATAGCCCTCAACCAAATGTGATCACCCAACCTCAATGAACACCAGTGCAAACGCCACGTCCAATCTGAGTCCCAAAACCTCTAAATTTGGCAAAATCTGAAGAGAAACAAAAAAAAAAACCTCTCAAAATTTCTATAATTGCCATCCAAATAACCAAGGCGCAACTCCACCATAATACATGGTTTCCAAGCGCAATATCTGTAATCACCTTAGATGAGATAACTTTATTCATCCCATATTTGGGTAATTTCATTGTCACAGTAGCAAGAGGGTGAGAACACAGACGCAGGAAAAGACATTTTAGACATAAATAAATAGGTAATAAATAAGTAAATAAACAAAAAAACAAATAAATAGATAAATAAATAGATAAATAAATAGATAAATAAATAGATAGATAAATAGACAAATAGATAAATAAATAAAATAAAAAATAATACAAAATAAATCAATCAATAAATAAATAAGTCCATACATAAATAAATTAATTAATAAATATTTGAAAAAATAAACAACACCTAAATAATCAAGTTCCCCTTTTCTAACCAATCTCTGGCCAAAGGACAAAAAGGGAGTTAGTTTTATCTTCCTTTCTCTTAGCTCCTTCTTTGTCAAATGTAGTCAAATTTCGCCTTTCCGGATGAGCGACTGCTGCGCCATAAAAAGTCATTTATCCAGACCCTCTTCTTCTCCTTCTTCTGCCCTCCCCTTCCCTCCCCTCCATAATTTCCATCCCTTGAGTGACCCCCCGCGCCGGTGTCTCGTGACCCCGCTCGCCGTTAGCGCGCTAAGCGCCTTCTTTGGTCTCCCCCCCCCTTGCCTCCTCTCCCTTTTTCGTCTGCCCCCACGGCAGCAACCGCATCTGACTGGCATTGGCGGGCTTTATCCCCTCGTCCTTGATCTCTCTTCATCCCTACAATCCTCATCTGTTCCTCACAGGGGAGCAGCAGAGGAGAAGAGAGGAGAAAAAGGAGCGGCAAGGCCCGTCGGTGGAATGAACAAACTCCCACTGACTGATTAGTCTAATTCTGATTACAAAAAAACAAATATTCTGGAACATTTCGCGAGGATTCTCCAAACAGGTGAGGCCTATTTTCAGGCTCTTTTTTTTGTTTTTGACTCATTGCACATCCATAAAGTACAAATGACAAAAAAAGTTTGCCCACCTTCAACTAAGCTATGGTCTTCAAATGTTATATATTGTAAAGAATAAGACATGCTCAGATGTTATATTTAAAACGTTGTCATTTTAGCCAATAAAATTTAAAGGGAGTGCTTTGAATTTTTTTTAAGCTAAATGTTGATTTCTCCCAGCAAATCGACAAATGTTAGTGATATTAATATTGTAGGGATTAAGAGAAAGTACAAAGGCATTATTACTGAAATGGTGTTTTTAGATACACTAATTAAATATTGGAGTGGCTATGAGAAGCCTTGAAATATTTTGAAATCAAGTAATGATGTATTCTTTTTTTTAAAGTTGTTTTTTTCCATTGATTCGTGAACATCTTGTGCTAGCTGATAAATTATGGGAAAGATCAATAGGGTGCAAAAACCTGAATATATACAGATTTGTCAGAATTTTTGATGGAGAATTGTCCAATCCGTCTGTTTCAACCATCAACGGCAGCCAAAGTTGACCAACAAAATAAGTAAAAGAGAGCAAAATACAACATTCAGTAACCTCATAATAATATTCAAATTTGGTTTTGAGTTGTTGGAGAACTCACCAAAATAAGTCTTCAAAAAATGTCTTAAAGTTCTGTGTTGGGATCCATAACTTTTGAGCGCACTCAGCAAATTAAACAAAAATTAAAAAAAAAAAAAAAAAAACAAGAGTACACGTACTCTATTTTTCTTTTGAGAAGATTTTTTGAACCTCAACATCTCTTCATAAAATATATCAATGTAGCAAGAATAAATGATCAAACCCCTCCCCCAATAAAACCACATAAAAAATCAAAACCCGACTTTTTACTGTTGCTTCCGACTATACTTCCACTCCATAAATGCCCCCCCCATCAACGACACCCCCCCCCCCTCGTCTCTTATCCACATGCAAAGAGCAGTCAGTAATCGGATAAGAGCAGATTTGATTCATAAAGCCCACCCCCGCCCTCTTCCCCTTTAAAAACCTCCACCGACAGGATTTAAACCTCACTCTCCCGACTTGCCTCTAGTGACCCCCCCCCCCCCCCCCCCCCCCTCACACAGACACCGACCCCAAACCAGCGGCATGGCTCTCCCCTCCTAACAGCCGTTTAATCACAAACAATGACGGGACATTATTTTCCCAAATAAAAATAAAAATTTAAAAAAACAGCCATCTGTCGTCATTTTGATTTCAAGCGAACTCATTGGCTGCCACGGATGGCGATAGTCGTCCAATCTAGTTTGACTGGGAGGGCTCGCCACGATGGACAGATTTCCAAGTTGAAATGGATTTTTTATCCATAACTGTCAATGGAAGTGAATGAGTGAAGGGCAACAAAATAATCCAAAAGTAGAAGGGTATTCCAAAATACACTCATATTTACATTACTGGACTAATTGCCCATTTGTTTCAACGTGTTGTGCTCCATGTAATGTTAAAGCTGACAAGTGGCATTTCGGCTGAATTCAAGCTTCTTGTGGAGTCCGTATTCATTGATTTTTTTTATTTATTTAACTTGGACACTGCCGATCTCAAAGCTATAAACCGTTTCATGAACATGGCTAAAAACCACCATATGATCATGTACAAATAATGCATTTTCTTTCTAAAAGCGGGGTGTTGTGTCCGCCAGCCAGTCAAATCGGATTGGACGTCTATCACCGTCAAGGGCAGCGAAACCGGATCACCTGATACCAGCTGCCGGTATAAAATGATGCGATGTCTGGCGACGACAGCAAACGAGTTGAAAAATATCGTAGATAGAGTTTAGGCATTCGCACGCCTTGTCCTCCCCTTCCTCTCTTTTTTTCTACGTTAGACAAATAAGAGGCAAATTGTTCAGGTCACGCGCTGGCTGATTCAAATTGTGAGGGAACACGAGAGAAGAGGCAGATAAGATGACGTTGCTCAGCTCGAGAACAGTCGTACGTCGACATCGTGTTAGCTTTAAAGCCCCACTAGCGTGACGAGTGTTTACATTGACTGAATCTTACTAACCCAAATGTAATCACCTCTTTCTCTCTGCCATTTTCATCATTATCTAGAATATAAACAGAGATATACAGAATTTAACATCTCCGCCTTTTCTAGGTTTGTCTACTGTTGGCGCCACAAATAAAAAAGTATAATAATGTTAAAAAAGAAAGAACAAATGGAGTAGACTTTCTAATCTGGAGTCGGTTATGAATGAAAATACATTCATTCACAAATGGTGCACTTCAGTTTCCCAAAAACAGGGAATTATTCATGTCAAACGAACACACATTTGCTTTAAATTTTCTTTTCCCTGCCAACCTGAACTGGATTCCGGGTCTTAAAATCCCAAAACCTGTGTCACGACGACATCTGTCAGCTTCCCCGCCTTCATCCATTTTCAGATTAAGCACCTCTGTT